>NW_026881321.1:0-108852 GCF_032173495.1 Musca vetustissima | reverse complement strand
GAAGACGATGAGAGAGTCAGTTGTTGTTTAGCTAACGAACGAACAAGACGAGTCGCACACGATCGTTGCCTACAATCATTATTTTCTTTATTTACTTTACTTTATAAAATACTTAAATGAATTAATAAATATATTTTTTTATTGTTAAAATGTCAGACAGTGTTTTAATAAACGGAATCCTGACAGGATAAGTAAACATTAAATAAACGCGCCTCCTATAATAGTGTCTTCGGCAATATTACTGATAAAATATCGGGGAATATTTTGCTATACAACTTTAACCCTCTACCGACTCATTGAAGAGGTCTTTTCGGTCCACTTTTCAGAAGTGATTGAAAAATCACTTCTGGGGTTAAAGCAGCTCAGAACATTCTACAGAAATGTTCGCCATAATGTTTTACTATAAGTCTCATAATAGACTAAAACTCAAAAATCTAAACGTCAAAAATTTTAAAAAACAAAAACTCATTTTATAGCCTAGACAGACGACAGCCTTAATTTGCATTAACAGCCTTAATTCAAATTAACTTGTACATTATCCTCATTTTTATATGTTGTTAACGCACAAAATCAAACTGAATTAGGCAATTTCAATATGGCAATGCTGTCGAAAATTAATTGTTTCTTGTCAAATTTATTTATATTTATGAAAATAGAAATAAGAAATGCAGGCAAATCTCAACCATTTTTTAAATCGGGAGCTGTTTTGCTATGATCATAGTTGCTATTCCTCCTTTATGTCATGTATCTATTCCCTAAAGATGTAATCCCGAAACAAATCGAAACAAATGTAAAAAAAATTCATCCTACACACAGACAAGCAATTGTTTTGAAGCAAAAAACTGTTTCGTAAATGCAGAAACTCTCGTCTGTCAGGGGTAAATATTAATTCAAATTAAGAAAATTTTAATGCAAATTAAGGCTGTCGTCTGTCTATGGTATTAGGGACAAAATCGTACTTATTACTAGTTTTTACCCATCTATCCCACAAGATGTCATTTTAGAAGGATCATATAAGGAACAAAAATATTCTCCATCAGTTTTACTATAAGTCTCATAATAGACTAAAACTCAAAAATCTAAACGTCAAAAATTTTAAAAAACAAAAACTCATTTTAGGGACAAAATCGTACTTATTACTAGTTTTTACCCATCTATCCCACAAGATGTCATTTTAGAAGGATCATATAAGGAACAAAAATAGTCTCCATCAGTTTTTAATAAATAAGAGAAATCTGTATATATAATGTATATATCGAATATAAAGTCATACATTTTAAACCAAAAATTCAAAATGTTCTTGTATTTTTTTTTAAAGACATTTTCCAGTATTTTTTTTCGACTAAATGCATTAAAGTAACATGAAACATAATTTTAGGTAAAGAATAAAATATTCTACGTCAAAATCCACAGCAAGTCCCAAAACAAACAATATATTTATATTCAAAAGTTTAAGTATTAAGTATTTTTCGATATGGAGCGCATATAATTTTGTCATTCCTTTTGTAACTCATCGAAATATTAATTTCCGACCCTATAAAGCATATCACGAATTCCACAAAAGGTCAACCACACAGGTGAAAAATCAATTCGTTAAGAGAGCTATGAAATAATATAGGAAATATTTTTTGCAATCCGGACAATATATTTTTTGTTGAATTTTTAAAAATAACGGTAGTTTTTCTTTTTGTTGTCCCATTTTAGCGTGGAGAGTAACTTGGGCATATATTTATTAGTTTTATAGTGTCATTTGTCGTAAGTGTGAACGCTGTTAGCTAAAACAAAATCAAAAATAAATATTAAATTCAAATAAAGTAATATCTTACTAAGAATTACATATGTATAAATCTATATATATCAGCAGAATCCCGTGGTAAGTGCAGTTAAATAATGTACGAAACTATGTAACGCGTGTGTGACAAAATTAACATATGTTTCTATACAGACTCTAATACAAGAATTTTTTTTGATAATGCTGTTATGTGTGGATCTTGAGATGACACACTCAAACAAAACAAAGTTTGTCTTCTATCTTCATCGAATAATTTTGTATCCGTCACACACATGTTACATTCTTCCTCAATAAGTTGATTTAGAACAGGATTTCGTCCATAACTGCATAATGATTTACAAAAGGTCTTGGCGCCACACAAAGCTATAATACCCTGACAACATAGTTGTGTGTGGTGTAAGAATTATCATTTTTAAAACATTATGTTTTGAATTTAATTTTTTAGTACATGTGTGTGTAACGTTGCGTTACGAGTGTAACATGTGCGTGATGGTGTTCAAAGTAAAAAAAGTATGTATTAGACATTTTTTTTCAAAAAAATTAAATGTCAATATAATCTTGAATAACCCATTATAGCTGTAAAAAAAATCCGCAATTTTTATCTCCAGCCAATTCGCAGATATTTCATATCGAAACTGATATCCAATTTTTAAAGGGAAAATTTTGTAGCGCGTGCCTAAGCTTAATTTTTCTTAATGTCTCCGAAATTAACAAACATATTTATAAACAAGTGAAAAAGCGTTAAGTTCGGCCGGGCCGAACTTTCGATACCCTCCACCATAGTTATACTTACAGATGCATGCAATGAAAATATAGGGAACATACCAAAATGTGGGCATATACCGATAATTCTACAAACCGATTTATGTAAACCATTATGTACACCAAATGCCAACTTCAGCAATTTTTAATGGGGATTTTTCCTGTAATTTAGATTTCAAAGTTATATGAGGGTATGCCTAAAGGGGGACCAATATTGATTACATAGTGTAGGAAATAGTGAATATTTGGGGATATCATTATATGAGGGCTATGCGTAATTAACGACCGGAATATGCCAATTTTAAACCCAATATTTTAATTATTGATCTTAATTCGTTCCATCAGGAGATATCACTATATTGAGGAGATGCATAAATGTCTGCCGATTTATTTCATTATAGTCATGTTTGAATTTTTTTTATCACAAAATCTTTAGAAGAACCTCAAAATATCGAAAATTGGGAGTACCCTTATATGGGGGCTACCCGAAAAAATGTACATATATTTATAATTATTTGTGGAGAGATTTGCTACCCAATAAGAATTCAAATTATTAAACTACAGCCAATTCGGTGAAAAAAAGTTATATGAGGGTATGTCTAAAATATGAGGGTATGTTTATAATTTTTTGTGTGGAGATTTATACTTTTTTGTGGAGACAGCCAATTCGGTGAAAAAATCCGGTCAAAACCCCCCAAAAACTGGAAATTGGGAGGTACCCCTATATGGGGGCTACCAGAAAATGGACCTATATTTTTATATTTTTTGTGGGGAAATTTGGTACCCATTAAGAACCACATGTACCAAATTTCAGCGAAATCGGTTGAAAACCGCGCTCAAGAACCCCAAAATACCGCAAATGGGGGGTACTCTTATAAGGGGGCTATATTTATATGGACCCATATTTATAATTTTTAGTGGAGAGATTTGCTACCCAATAAGAACTCAATGTACCAAATTTCAGCGAATTCAGTTGAAAAACGCGCTCAAGAACCTCAAAATACCGAAAATTGGGGGGTATCCTTATATGAGAGCTATGCTTAAACGTGGGCCGATAAAGCCCATCTTCGAACGTGCCCTATATTCATAATTTTTTGTGGAGAGATTTAGTACATATTAAGAACTCAAAATACTAAATAACAGCTAATTCGGCGGAAAAATTGGATCAAAATCCCCAAAATACTGAAAATTAGGAGGTACCGTTATATGGGGGCTACCAGAAAAAGTGAACCTATATTTATAATTTTTTGTGGAAACATTTAGTACCCAATAAGAACCCAATGTAGCAAATTTCAGCGAATTCGGTTGAAAAACGCGCTCAAGAACCCCAAAATACCGAAAATTGGGGGTACCCTTATATGGGTGCTATGCCTAAACGTGGACCGATAAAGCCCATCTTCGAACTTGACCTCCCTGCAGACAAAAAACGACTCTATGCAAAATTTTGGCGATCTATCTCAATTCGTTTAGACGCTAGAGTGATTACAACAGACGGGCATTGCTATATCGTCATAGAATTTTACGCTGATCAAGTATATATATACTTTATAGGGTCGGAAATGATTATTTCGATGAGTTACAAATGGAAAAACAAAATTAATATACCCTCCATACTATGGTGGAGGGTATACAAAATGGGGTTATATGGGGACTACCCCAAAAAGGGGGCGAATATTAATAATGTTTGGTAGGGATATGTGTTACCATATACGACTACAAAATACCAAATTGCAGCAAATTCGGTTGAAAAACGGGCTTAAGAACCCCAAAATACCGAAAATTGGGGGTACCCTTATATGGGGGCTATGCCTAAAGTGGACCGATAAGGCCCATCTTCGAACTTTATCTGCCTGCAGACAAAAGACGGCACTATGCAAAATTTTGGCGATTTATCTCAATTCCTTTAGACGCTAGATTGATTACAACAGACAGACGGACAGACGGACAAAGCTATATCGTCATAGAATTTTACGCTGATCAAGAATATAGATACTTTATAGGGTCGGAATTGATTATTTCGATGAGTTACAAACGGAAAAACAAAATTAATATACCCTCCATACTATAGTGGAGAGTATAAAAAGGGGGTTATATTGGGACTATCCCAAAAAGGGGGTGAATATTAATCATTTTTGGTGGGGAGATTTGTTACCATATATGACTACAAAATACCAAATTGCAACGCATTCGGTAAAAAAACGCGCTCAAGAACCCCAAAATACCGAAAATTGGGGGTACTATTATAAAGGGACTATCCGAAAAAAGGACCTATATTCATAATTTTTTGTAGACAGATTTGGCACCTATTAAATTACAGCCAATTCGGTGGAAAATACGATAAAAACCCCCAGAATACTGAAAATTAGGAGGTACCTTTATATGAGGGCTACAAGAAAAAGTGGACCTATATTCATAATTTTTTGTGGAGACGTTTAGTACCTAATAGAAACCCAATGCACCAAATTTCAGCGAATTCGGATCGAAATTGACCTTCTTGCATACAAAAGACAAACCTATGCAAATTTTCAGCACCCTATTCCAATTCCTTCAGAAGATAGCGTGATTACAACAGGCGGACGAACGAACATGGCTACATCGTCTAAGAATTTTACTATGATCAAGAATATATATATACATTATAGGGTCGGAAATGAATATTTTGATTAGTTACAAACGGAATGAAAAAATTAATATACCCTCCATACTCTGGTGGAGGGTATAAAAAGGGGGTTATATTGGGAATATCCCAAAAAGGAGGTAAATATTAATAATTGTTTGTGTGTTTTACCATATATGACTACAAAATACCAAATTGCAACGCATTCGGTATAAAAACGCGCTCAAAACCCCACAATACCGAAAATTGTGGGTACCCTTATATGTCGACTATCCGAAAAAATTGACCTATATTCATAATTTTTTGTGGAGAGATTTACTATTACCTATTAAGAACTCAAAATACTAAATTACAGCTTATTCGACGGAAAAATTCGATCAAAATCCCCAAAATACTGAAAATTTGGAGGTACCGTTATATTGGGACAACCAGAATCACTTGATGCTAGCACAATAAATCGGCTATATCTTCAAGAGTTGTTGAGATTTTCACTTGAAATTTCATAGGGAAATTCTTGAATTAGTGTAGATTCGAATTAAATCAAAGTAACAAATTAAATTTTTTAAAACCGAGAATGAGGGGACCCCTTAATTTAATATCTTGTATTATCATTAGGTAAAAAATTTTGAGGTAGGCCCTAGAGACCGGCATTTTGGGGTCGTCGAGCAAGTTTTTCACCAAATTGACTATAATTTGAAACTTTTGAATTTAATGGTGTGTCAAATTTTCTCACTACAAAGTATTAATGTCGGTTTTTATGGGGTTTTGGGAGAATGGCATATGTGCAGAAAACAAGTCACATAGTACTCATATTAAAGTACTGCTCTACATTATCACATTATCTGTGTTCTCGTTGGGTAGGATATATTTATGCGGACAATTTTCTATCTCTATAGGTTCTATCCTATTTGTATCCTTTAAGAATTAGTACCTTTTTCCGACGAAGTGTAGGTCCATCTTTTGACATAACCCCATTATAACGTGAGACGCGACCCATTTTCTGTACACTGAAATGGCTTCAATTTGGCATTCGGGATTCCCGATGAATAAAGAACTCCTTTCTTCTCCCCAATTTAGGTTCATGAGTTTTACATCGCTCTTAATTTGGGTTTTCATTTTAGGTAATAGCAGGCGATGCTATAGTAAGCATATAAAGTACCCGATCATTTTTTGAGAAAATTTTAATACACTCCACATGGTGCAGGGTAAAAACAGTTCTTACCGTCCGAACTTTCCAGAAAAAAAAATGCTAAACAAGTGCTAGGTGCTGGATCAATTTTTTTGGTGCTAAACGAGTTTCAAAAGTGCTAAATTGGCAACACTGGTTGCAAGAGACCTTAGTAAGTACTGAAGCCAGGATACAAAAGGATTCTAATGAAGGAGACCTTAATAAGTACTCGAGCAAGGACACGGAGGGATTCTACTAATGCAAGTATTCTGCTCATGTAAGGATTCTACTTATGCAAGGATACGCAAGGATTATACTGCAAAAGACCTGGATGAGAAGGATTTCTTTGGGAATCCTAGGACGGCTATCAGAATTATTCAATGTATCACTCACCTGTGCTGGATGTGTCTTCTGTCTTTGATTCTTGGGACGAAAATATTGCTGCCTCGAGAGGAAGACTTGGTTGCGCCCTTGGACAAACCATATATAGTGAGTGCCATTTGGAACAAAATCACATTGAACCACGAAGTAAGTACATTTGACATACTCAAGTCGAACCTTTGAGTTAGGAATTTCTTCAATAACACATTGGACAAATTCCGGGGTTGTCAAAATAGGCTATCCTCAAACATTGGCGACCGTGACAGGACACTTGTGAAGTGTCCTTCTAACCTCCAAAAAATTTGTGTTATTGCATAACCAAGTGCATTTGGTTAATTTTTGGCCCGTCAGCCATGGTTTATATTATTTTGGAAAAAACAGTAGCGTCGTTTTAAAAAGCAATATAGTGACATTGCTGAAACTAAAAATTAGAGTGAGACAACATACTCTACATAAATTATTTCTCCATTTTGATGGAATATAAAAAAAAACCTTTCTCATGCTTGCTCTTATTACGCAACATATTCGTGGTTAAGAAATTTTCTACATACCTAAATTTTATTTGAATTAATAAATCAACATGATGAATGAACCAGCTCAAGTGTCGCAAAGGGAAAAAACTATTGAGGAGCTGAAACAACAGCGTGGCTCATCTAAGGGTAGTATGACTCGGATAAAAAATATAATTAAATCCAATCCCTCTCTGTCTCATACGGAATTGGAATGCAGGTTGGGAATTATAGAATCATACTATAAACAAGCTTCCTACTACTAAAATCAAATTGAACGATATCCCCTCAAGACAATGCTAGAGCTGAAATTGGCGAGCTTTATGTCACCATCAAATCACGCATTCTTACCCTCATCGCACAAGGCAGACGACCAAGCATTGGTGATCAGTTTTTTGTGCTGCCTCAAGCTCCATCGAACAGACTTCCAAGTCTTAAATTGCCCAAATTCGATGGTAAGTATTTGGAATACAAAAACTTTATTAATACATTTAATAATTTGGTTCATAATGACCAAAATATATCCACTTCGGAAAAATTGTATCATTTGCTTTCTTGTCTCAGTGGGGAAGCTCTTGCCACAATAAAGGCATTCCGGGTCACAGATAAAAATTATCCAAGTGGTCTTAAACGTTTAAAAGAGAGGTACGACAACTACACTTTGATTTTTCTCAAAATGTCACAACAATGTTCGACCTTTCGAAGTCGAATAAACCTGTCCCGAAGCAGTTAAGAAACATTGTTGATACGATTTCTGCTCTTTATAGCTCATTAAAGTCCCTTGGCTCATATGAGAAAATTTGTGATGCATTCATAATTCATTTGGCTATGAGCAAGGTTGATTCGGAGACAAAACAACGATGTGATGAATTCATAGACTATTAAAAATAGCCCTATTGGGCTGAGTGTTGTTCCATGTTGGACAAGTGTTGTCAACAATTGGATGCTCAGTGCCGTAGATCAGCAAAAAAATTTACCCCAAATACAACAACAAATTACTCACACAGTAATCAAAAAAAAAAAAAAAACATTCGTTTGTAACAAAAAATGTGCCTCAAGATTTCGTTTGCACGCATTGCTCGATATCGGGCAATATGATAACAATTTGCCAACGCTTTATCGTTTAACTCCAAATCAGCGAATTGAACAAGCGAAACACAAAAAACTTTGTCTGAACTGTCTCGCAAAAGGGCATGGTTACATACAATGCCCCTCAAAATATTCATGCAGATTTTGTAAACAACGTAATCATTCGCTTCTACATAAGCAAATTGAACAGCCATCTTGCTCTCAAGAAGAACCATCACCTTCATCTCTGCCACACATGGTACTTTCCAAAACAAACCTAGCCCTCAAGTGAGTAATGTAATCCTTGATACAGCATTAGTATTGGTTCGTGACTCGGAAGGGAAATTTCAACTTGGACGAGCTTTACTTGACTCATGTTCCGAGGAGATTTTTATAAGCGGTGATTTTTATAACTGATTTTTATAACTTAAAGAAATATCCAAATTATACCTATGTCTTAGAAATTGGTTGTTCGAAATTAAGGGTCTCCTACAAAACACAAAAAAAAATTATCCTTGGAGTTTCTTATCTCCCGGAATATTACCGGATATCACCCCGATGAAAACATTTCAATTAAAGATTTAAATTTTGTGAAAAATGTCTCAGTTCAAAATGTTGAAGTTGCCCCTAAAGGGTGATCCAAATGGTCTTGGCGATTCCCGTGATACTGCTCTTCGACGTTTCTGTTCCATGGAGCGAAAATTGAACCGAAACCTAAACTTGAAAAATGATTACTCAAACTTCCTCAGGGAATATGAAGAAATGGGTCACATGTTACAGGTGAATGAAGCCGAAGTTGGTGTCTCTAATTACTACATACCACATCACTGTGTTCTCACGAAACTGCGTGTTGTTTTTGACGCATCATGTCGTACTTCTTCTCAATTGTCCCTGAATGAGATTATGATGGTGGGCCCAACAATCCAAAACAATTTATTAATCACTTTGCTCCGTTTCAGATGCCATCGCTTTGAACTGACAGCTGATATTGTCAAAATGCATCGGCAGGTATTGGTCCACCCTTAGGCAACTCCAGTTGATTCTTTGGAGACATGGCTCTACACAACCGGTAAAAACTTTTGCTCTTAATACCGTTACATACGGAACTGCCTCAGCACCATATTTGGCCATCAGAGCATTGAATTATGCTGCAGAACGTTTCCGAACCTTACGACGTTGGGAAGTCTGTGGTCACAAATGGCCAGAATTGACTTCAATGGAAGATGGTGTCACTACCACTTTGGGAATGACATGGCACTCAAATGATGATACATTCCACTTTGAGTTTCGGCCATCAAAAACGTATTCACATAATACTAAAAGAAATATTTTGTCTCTGACGTCAACCCTCTTTGACCCAAAGGGCAACTCCAGTTGATTCTTTGGAGACATGACTCTACACAACCGGTAAAACTTTTGCTCTTAATACCGTTACATACGGAACTTCCTCAGCACCATATTTGGCCATCAGAGCATTGAATTATGCTGCAGAACGTTTCCGAACCTTACGACGTTGGGAAGTCTGTGGTCACAAATGGCCAGAATTGACTTCAATGGAAGATGGTGTCACTACCACTTTGGGAATGACATGGCACTCAAATGATGATACATTCCACTTTGAGTTTCGGCCATCAAAAACGTATTCACATAATACTAAAAGAAATATTTTGTCTCTGACGTCAACCCTCTTTGACCTAAAGGGCTTAATAAGCCCTCTCATAAACATTCGTTTGTAACAAAAAATGTGCCTCAAGATTTCGTTTGCACGCATTGCTCGATATCGGGCAATATGATAACAATTTGCCAACGCTTTATCGTTTAACTCCAAATCAGCGAATTGAACAAGCGAAACACAAAAAACTTTGTCTGAACTGTCTCGCAAAAGGGCATGGTTACATACAATGCCCCTTAAAATATTCATGCAGATTTTGTAAACAACGTAATCATTCGCTTCTACATAAGCAAATTGAACAGCCATCTTGCTCTCAAGAAGAACCATCACCTTCATCTCTGCCACACATGGTACTTTCCAAAACAAACCTAGCCCTCAAGTGAGTAATGTAATCCTTGATACAGCATTAGTATTGGTTCGTGACTCGGAAGGGAAATTTCAACTTGGACGAGCTTTACTTGACTCATGTTCCGAGGAGATTTTTATAAGCGGTGATTTTTATAACTGATTTTTATAACTTAAAGAAATATCCAAATTATACCTATGTCTTAGAAATTGGTTGTTCGAAATTAAGGGTCTCCTACAAAACACAAAAAAAAAAATTATCCTTGGAGTTTCTTATCTCCCGGAATATTACCGGATATCACCCCGATGAAAACATTTCAATTAAAGATTTAAATTTTGTGAAAAATGTCTCAGTTCAAAATGTTGAAGTTGCCCCTAAAGGGTGATCCAAATGGTCTTGGCGATTCCCGTGATACTGCTCTTCGACGTTTCTGTTCCATGGAGCGAAAATTGAACCGAAACCTAAACTTGAAAAATGATTACTCAAACTTCCTCAGGGAATATGAAGAAATGGGTCACATGTTACAGGTGAATGAAGCCGAAGTTGGTGTCTCTAATTACTACATACCACATCACTGTGTTCTCACGAAACTGCGTGTTGTTTTTGACGCATCATGTCGTACTTCTTCTCAATTGTCCCTGAATGAGATTATGATGGTGGGCCCAACAATCCAAAACAATTTATTAATCACTTTGCTCCGTTTCAGATGCCATCGCTTTGAACTGACAGCTGATATTGTCAAAATGCATCGGCAGGTATTGGTCCACCCTTAGGCAACTCCAGTTGATTCTTTGGAGACATGACTCTACACAACCGGTAAAAACTTTTGCTCTTAATACCGTTACATACGGAACTGCCTCAGCACCATATTTGGCCATCAGAGCATTGAATTATGCTGCAGAACGTTTCCGAACCTTACGACGTTGGGAAGTCTGTGGTCACAAATGGCCAGAATTGACTTCAATGGAAGATGGTGTCACTACCACTTTGGGAATGACATGGCACTCAAATGATGATACATTCCACTTTGAGTTTCGGCCATCAAAAACGTATTCACATAATACTAAAAGAAATATTTTGTCTCTGACGTCAACCCTCTTTGACCCAAAGGGCAACTCCAGTTGATTCTTTGGAGACATGACTCTACACAACCGGTAAAAACTTTTGCTCTTAATACCGTTACATACGGAACTTCCTCAGCACCATATTTGGCCATCAGAGCATTGAATTATGCTGCAGAACGTTTCCGAACCTTACGACGTTGGGAAGTCTGTGGTCACAAATGGCCAGAATTGACTTCAATGGAAGATGGTGTCACTACCACTTTGGGAATGACATGGCACTCAAATGATGATACATTCCACTTTGAGTTTCGGCCATCAAAAACGTATTCACATAATACTAAAAGAAATATTTTGTCTCTGACGTCAACCCTCTTTGACCTAAAGGGCTTAATAAGCCCTCTCATAAACATTCGTTTGTAACAAAAAATGTGCCTCAAGATTTCGTTTGCACGCATTGCTCGATATCGGGCAATATGATAACAATTTGCCAACGCTTTATCGTTTAACTCCAAATCAGCGAATTGAACAAGCGAAACACAAAAAACTTTGTCTGAACTGTCTCGCAAAAGGGCATGGTTACATACAATGCCCCTTAAAATATTCATGCAGATTTTGTAAACAACGTAATCATTCGCTTCTACATAAGCAAATTGAACAGCCATCTTGCTCTCAAGAAGAACCATCACCTTCATCTCTGCCACACATGGTACTTTCCAAAACAAACCTAGCCCTCAAGTGAGTAATGTAATCCTTGATACAGCATTAGTATTGGTTCGTGACTCGGAAGGGAAATTTCAACTTGGACGAGCTTTACTTGACTCATGTTCCGAGGAGATTTTTATAAGCGGTGATTTTTATAACTGATTTTTATAACTTAAAGAAATATCCAAATTATACCTATGTCTTAGAAATTGGTTGTTCGAAATTAAGGGTCTCCTACAAAACACAAAAAAAAAAAATTATCCTTGGAGTTTCTTATCTCCCGGAATATTACCGGATATCACCCCGATGAAAACATTTCAATTAAAGATTTAAATTTTGTGAAAAATGTCTCAGTTCAAAATGTTGAAGTTGCCCCTAAAGGGTGATCCAAATGGTCTTGGCGATTCCCGTGATACTGCTCTTCGACGTTTCTGTTCCATGGAGCGAAAATTGAACCGAAACCTAAACTTGAAAAATGATTACTCAAACTTCCTCAGGGAATATGAAGAAATGGGTCACATGTTACAGGTGAATGAAGCCGAAGTTGGTGTCTCTAATTACTATATACCACATCACTGTGTTCTCACGAAACTGCTTGTTGTTTTTGACGCATCATGTCGTACTTCTTCTCAATTGTCCCTGAATGAGATTATGATGGTGGGCCCAACAATCCAAAACAATTTATTAATCACTTTGCTCCGTTTCAGATGCCATCGCTTTGAACTGACAGCTGATATTGTCAAAATGCATCGGCAGGTATTGGTCCACCCTTAGGCAACTCCAGTTGATTCTTTGGAGACATGACTCTACACAACCGGTAAAAACTTTTGCTCTTAATACCGTTACATACGGAACTGCCTCAGCACCATATTTGGCCATCAGAGCATTGAATTATGCTGCAGAACGTTTCCGAACCTTACGACGTTGGGAAGTCTGTGGTCACAAATGGCCAGAATTGACTTCAATGGAAGATGGTGTCACTACCACTTTGGGAATGACATGGCACTCAAATGATGATACATTCCACTTTGAGTTTCGGCCATCAAAAACGTATTCACATAATACTAAAAGAAATATTTTGTCTCTGACGTCAACCCTCTTTGACCCAAAGGGCTTAATAAGCCCTCTCATAATAAAAGCCAAAATCTTGCTCCAACATCTTTGGATTTTAAAATGTGATTGAGACGAATCAGTACCGAAGAAATTGACTCGGCTTGGAATAATATTATGGCGGATTATCATAATTTGTCGCAAATTAAATTTCCTCTATACATTCGAAAGCAGAATTATACCAATATTCAACTCCATGGTTTTGGAGATGCCTCAATGAAGGCATATGGTTGTTGCCTGTACTTTCGATGCGAAGCCTCATTCGGCAACATATCATTTAATTTAAGTGCATCGAAATCCAGAGTTGCACCTTTAAAAACAAGAACTCTACCTCGTCTGGAATTATGTGCTACCCATTTACTCGCTATATTCCGAAGCCAATTGAAAACGTATTTTAAATTTCCTATTTCAAAAATCTGTTTCTGGTCCGATTCTCAAATTACCCTTCATTGGATAAATTCACATTCATCAACTTTGTCAACATTCGTGGGAAACCGAGTAGCAGAAATTCAAGAAATTTGCAATAATGTCTCTTGGCAATATGTCCCAACGGACCAGAACCCAGCCGATTTAGTATCAAGAGATTGCACTGTATACGATTTGTTGAATTCTGCTTGGTTCCAAGGCCCTTCCTTTCTCACGAGTCCAATTCCCGAGTGGCCAAAGGGGTTTAGCCCAGATCTAGGCGAGTGTGAATTGCAACTAGAAAGGCGTAAAACCACGTTAGCAGCAAAAATTGAAGAATTGCCCTATATGCTGAAGACTGTCCATAAATTCAGTAATTATTTTAAATGTTTCAGAATTTTCTAATACATTTTTCGTTTTCGTTCAAGGAAAATTCCGAAAGAGGTCACAATAACTCCAGATGAATTGAAACATTCTCTTCACAGAATTGTACGGCTAATCCAACAGCACTATTTCTCAGAGGAATTTATGGAATTTTCAAAACATGGCACTGTTTCTGGTCAGCTGTCATCACTAGCCCCATTTATAGAAGAAGTTGCTGGAGTGCCGTTAATTCGAGTAGGTGGTCGTTTGTTAAATTCAAATCTAACTACAGATGCCAAATGCTCCTACCAAAAACTGACCATTTTGTTAAAAATATGATAATTCATATTCATCGCACAAATTACCCTGCTGCCCAAGAGCATTGGTATCTTTGGTTCAACAACAATTTTGGATTATCAATTGCCGATCTTTGGCAAGACAAGTGGTTCATCACTGCATACATTGCTCGAGGTACAAACCAAAATTGCTGACCCATGTAATAGGTAACATACCCAAGGATCGAGTAACTGGTTCTCGTCCATTTGAAGTAGTTGGAGTCGATTTCGCTGGCCCTATACCCACATACCTCAGAATTATAAATCATATATCGGCTACAAAGGCTGTCCACCTTGAAGCGGTCTCAGATAGCCGCATTAAATCGGTTCATGGTCGCAGGGGCATTCCTTCAAAAATTTGTTGCGACAACGCTACCAATTTTATTGGCGCTGAGAGGAAACTAAATGAATTCCACCATCATTTTCACAAGGAGGCAAATAAAGCGCCATTGCTGATTTTTCTTCCATAAAAATTCATCGAATTTTCCTTCATTCCTCCCAGGGCCCCTCATTTTGGCGGAAAAGCGGTCAAAATCAGCAAAGGGTCACTTGTTCCGAACGCTTCATAATGCTCGCCTTACATTTGAAAAATTATCCACAGCCCTGGTGGAGATTGAAGCTATTTTAAATTCGCGTCCGATTGGCTCTTTATCAACAGATCCCAATGACCTGGAAGCCCTTACTCCTGGGCATTTATTAATTGGCTGTCCATTGCAAAGTGTTCCAGAGAAGACAAATTTTGATTCTGAGATATCTCATTTGCAACACTGGCAGAGAATCTCAGGTATAAAGTCTCATTTTTGGCGCAGGTGGCACAACGAATATCTTGCTCAACTTCAAAATCGCTATCGTTGGAAAAAACCTCAACAAAACCTGAAGATCAGTGATTTGGTTCTTGTTCATGAAGAAAATGTCACTCCCATGAAATGGATTCTCGGCCGTGTCATAAATATTATCCCTGGGGCAGATGGCTTTGCTCGAGTGGCTGAAGTAAAAACACCACATTCAACATTAGCTGTTTTACCCCAAGAAGAAAATTTTATTGAAACCGGAGGTTTCAATGGGGCCCGGCATGTTAAATCACTTTAATAATTTTATTAAATTAATTTAATTATTTTTGACTCAGGAGTCATTTAAATTTGTTTATAAATTTTAATTACATTTTAATTATAGATTATATAAAATAATGTAAATTCAGTTTATTAATATATATTCCTACATCATTTTTTTATTGTAATTCAATAATATTATGTCATTAAATCAGAGCCGCCCTAATGCCCTTCTTGTTATTCCTCTTTGTGCGATGTACGTGAATTCGCCGCACAAAGAGAAGTGTTATTCTCTTTGTTGTTGTTTACACTAAAGACGTGCAATGGTAAAGCTGAAAGTATTGCAAAAACAAATACACCAAATACTTATCAGCTGTTACTGGTATACATGAGAGAATGAGTATAACAGTTCAGTTATGCTCTGCTTAAACATACTCTTTCCACCCTTCAAAAGAGATACAGTTCCAAACAGTTATTTTTCGCTTTGCTTATATTTATTTGTTTGCACGCTCAAATATTTGTTGTACAACAAATATTTGACAGTACAATACACACAATGTTGGTGGTTGGAGAGATATTCAAGTTAAACAGCGGCGAATCAAGTGCATTAAGATTGGCACGTGCGCTTTAAATAAAACAGTATTGACGTGAAAACAATATAAAAGAAAAAATTGTGTCGGGTGAATACAAAATAAGTGACAAAAGAGGACGAAGCTAAATATGGGACTGTTTTGGAATTATAAAAGATGAACATGATATTGAAATAGAACATTTTGTTTTTTGCAAATCATGCAAATTTTGATGTGCAATTAACCGAAAAATACTGTATATAAATATAACAAAAATTCATTATCGAACTTAAACAAACATAAATGTTATTCTGTAGTACAAAATAAAAAAAGATAGCCAATTAATTGAGCCCAACAATGACGCTAAAAAGCCTGCACAGAAATAATTACAGGATGGGTAATCGGAATGTCATTAGTAAAGGACAAGGGGAAGTAAGTTTGGTGCCAATATTAACGTTGATTCTTTACTTCCTCATCCAACAACAATATACAGAAACGTTGAGAATAGTTATGATACGCACTTTGCGAAGCTTAAATGTGATATTTCGGCAATAAGAAAGGTTGGATATGCTCATACGTGTGACCTATGGTCAGAAAACTACTCCAAAATTTCTTACCTCGCCTTAACGGTCCATTTTATTATGGAAGGAGATTATAAAAGTAAGCTTCTGGGAGTAAAGTCAATGAAAGGTATTCTAAAAACAGGTAATTATTGGTAATTTGAAAAATCGTTAAAAAAAAGAAATTCAAGAAATTTGCAATAATGTCTCTTGGCAATATGTCCCAACGGACCAGAACCCAGCCGATTTAGTATCAAGAGATTGCACTGTATACGATTTGTTGAATTCTGCTTGGTTCCAAGGCCCTTCCTTTCTCACGAGTCCAATTCCCGAGTGGCCAAAGGGGTTTAGCCCAGATCTAGGCGAGTGTGAATTGCAACTAGAAAGGCGTAAAACCACGTTAGCAGCAAAAATTGAAGAATTGCCCTATATGCTGAAGACTGTCCATAAATTCAGTAATTATTTTAAATGTCTCAGAATTTTCTAATACATTTTTCGTTTTCGTTCAAGGAAAATTCCGAAAGAGGTCACAATAACTCCAGATGAATTGAAACATTCTCTTCACAGAATTGTACGGCTAATCCAACAGCACTATTTCTCAGAGGAATTTATGGAATTTTCAAAACATGGCACTGTTTCTGGTCAGCTGTCATCACTAGCCCCATTTATAGAAGAAGTTGCTGGAGTGCCGTTAATTCGAGTAGGTGGTCGTTTGTTAAATTCAAATCTAACTACAGATGCCAAATGCTCCTACCAAAAACTGACCATTTTGTTAAAAATATGATAATTCATATTCATCGCACAAATTACCCTGCTGCCCAAGAGCATTGGTATCTTTGGTTCAACAACAATTTTGGATTATCAATTGCCGATCTTTGGCAAGACAAGTGGTTCATCACTGCATACATTGCTCGAGGTACAAACCAAAATTGCTGACCCATGTAATAGGTAACATACCCAAGGATCGAGTAACTGGTTCTCGTCCATTTGAAGTAGTTGGAGTCGATTTCGCTGGCCCTATACCCACATACCTCAGAATCCGTGGAAAAGCTCCATATAAATCATATATCGCAGTATTTGTGTGCTTCGCTACAAAGGCTGTCCACCTTGAAGCGGTCTCAGATTTGTCCAGTTAAGCCTTTATAGCCGCATTAAATCGGTTCAATGGTCGCAGGGGCATTCCTTCAAAAATTTGTTGCGACAACGCTACCAATTTTATTGGCGCTGAGAGGAAACTAAATGAATTCCACCATCATTTTCACAAGGAGGCAAATAAAGCGCCATTGCTGATTTTTCTTCCATAAAAATTCATCGAATTTTCCTTCATTCCTCCCAGGGCCCCTCATTTTGGCGGATTATGAGGAGCGGTCGTAAAATCAGCAAAGGGTCACTTGTTCCGAACGCTTCATAATGCTCGCCTTACATTTGAAAAATTATCCACAGCCCTGGTGGAGATTGAAGCTATTTTAAATTCGCGTCCGATTGGCTCTTTATCAACAGATCCCAATGACCTGGAAGCCCTTACTCCTGGGCATTTATTAATTGGCTGTCCATTGCAAAGTGTTCCAGAGAAGACAAATTTTGATTCTGAGATATCTCATTTGCAACACTGGCAGAGAATCTCAGGTATAAAGTCTCATTTTTGGCGCAGGTGGCACAACGAATATCTTGCTCAACTTCAAAATCGCTATCGTTGGAAAAAACCTCAACAAAACCTGAAGATCAGTGATTTGGTTCTTGTTCATGAAGAAAATGTCACTCCCATGAAATGGATTCTCGGCCGTGTCATAAATATTATCCCTGGGGCAGATGGCTTTGCTCGAGTGGCTGAAGTAAAAACACCACATTCAACATTAGCTGTTTTACCCCAAGAAGAAAATTTGATTGAAACCGGAGGTTTCAATGGGGCCCGGCATGTTAAATCACTTTAATAATTTTATTAAATTAATTTAATTATTTTTGACTCAGGAGTCATTTAAATTTGTTTATAAATTTTAATTACATTTTAATTATAGATTATATAAAATAATGTAAATTCAGTTTATTAATATATATTCCTACATCATTTTTTTATTGTAATTCAATAATATTATGTCATTAAATCAGAGCCGCCCTAATGCCCTTCTTGTTATTCCTCTTTGTGCGATGTACGTGAATTCGCCGCACAAAGAGAAGTGTTATTCTCTTTGTTGTTGTTTACACTAAAGACGTGCAATGGTAAAGCTGAAAGTATTGCAAAAACAAATACACCAAATACTTATCAGCTGTTACTGGTATACATGAGAGAATGAGTATAACAGTTCAGTTATGCTCTGCTTAAACATACTCTTTCCACCCTTCAAAAGAGATACAGTTCCAAACAGTTATTTTTCGCTTTGCTTATATTTATTTGTTTGCACGCTCAAATATTTGTTGTACAACAAATATTTGACAGTACAATACACACAATGTTGGTGGTTGAAGAGATATTCAAGTTAAACAGCGGCGAATCAAGTGCATTAAGATTGGCACGTGCGCTTTAAATAAAACAGTATTGACGTGAAAACAATATAAAAGAAAAAATTGTGTCGGGTGAATACAAAATAAGTGACAAAAGAGGACGAAGCTAAATATGGGACTGTTTTGGAATTATAAAAGATGAACATGATATTGAAATAGAACATTTTGTTTTTTGCAAATCATGCACATTTTGATGTGCAATTAACCGAAAAATACTGTATATAAATACAACAAAAATTCATTATCGAACTTAAACAAACATAAATGTTATTCTGTAGTACAAAATAAAAAAGATAGCCAATTAATTGAGCCCAACAATGACGCTAAAAAGCCTGCACACAAATAATTACAGGATGGGTAATCGGAATGTCATTAGTAAAGGACAAGGGGAAGTAAGTTTGGTGCCAATATTAACGTTGATTCTTTACTTCCTCATCCAACAACAATATACAGAAACGTTGAGAATAGTTATGATACGCACTTTGCGAAGCTTAAATGTGATATTTCGGCAATAAGAAAGGTTGGATATGCTCATACGTGTGACCTATGGTCAGAAAACTACTCCAAAATTTCTTACCTCGCCTTAACGGTCCATTTTATTATGGAAGGAGATTATAAAAGTAAGCTTCTGGGAGTAAAGTCAATGAAAGGTATTCTAAAAACAGGTAATTATTGGTAATTTGAAAAATCGTTAAAAATAGTATAGAACAATTTCCTGTAGTTTAGAAATCAAGAACATATTAAACGTTGTATTATTAAAAATGTCTGTTATTTCCTTTATATAGGCACCAATATAAAGCATAAGTTGGATAATTTGCTTGCTGAGTTTAATTGTTCCTTAAATGACAGTAGTAGTAGTTACCGATAGAGGAAGCAATATAAAAGCGGCATTAAAAGAACATGAAAATATTCATTGCATCAATCACCTGCTTCACAACACAATAGAAAAATGCATAAAAACATCCCCACAAATAGATGAAATTGTTACAATGTCATCTAAACTTGTCAAATTTTTAAGAAATCAGGTTTGAATTGTGATTTAAATACTTCATTCATTAAAAACCTATACACCAACAAGGTGGAACACTGTTTATTTCACATTAATATCAATTAAATCTAATTTTGCTAATATTCAAAAATTTCTTAATAAGAAAAATCTTTCTGAGAAATATTGCATTATAAAATAATATAATCTGGACCAAATAATATCAATTTTACAGCCATTCATGGAAGCCTCCCAAGCTCTTGAGGGTAGTTCCTTTGTTTGTTCACCCTCACGTTAATAATTTAAAAACAATAGTCAATGCAAAAAATAATGAAGAACCTACTTTTATTACTCAGTTTAAAAAAGATATTTACGACACTTTAATTTCCTTAGTAGACAACAACATAACCATTTATCATAAGTTAGCTACATTTTTATTTCCACCGGCAAATAAGCTTACACAGTTTAATATTGAAGAGCAAGATGAAATAATTAGCAAGATCACATCTTTGTTGGTTCCTTTCGCAAATGAAGTAATAAATAATATTGCAGATATTGAACCAAACTCATCGAAAATATATTCTCTATTTGAAAAGTATGTGCAACCCATACAAAGTGCAACTTCTAACCAATCCATTATTGAAAATGAAATAACTAAATATAAAAATACTGTAGTGGCTCTTGAAAATGATTTTAATGTTTTAAAAGGGTGGAACGATAGAAAGAACGAGTTCCCATTATTATAAAAACTGTGCTGCCGGATATTTGCAATACCGGCATCTAGTGCACCGTCAGAGAGAATATTCTCAATTGTGCGAACATTAATAACCGATAATATTAATTATTAACATTAATTCCCAAGATTAAAAATATAAAAGTTTGAATTTTAATTCGAAAACTAAAATTTACATTTTTCACAGCATTCGGATTACATTTTTATTTTTTATGTTATATTTAAAAAGACTGAATTATTTTTGTTACCTGAAGTTCATAATTTTACTTAAATTAAAAATTGATAATATATTAACTGTTTTATTATAAGCATTATTTTGTACGTTATTGTTTATGTTCAAAAAACTGAATTGTTTGCTGTTAACTAAATGTTATTTATATGAATTAATAAAAGGTGTTGTTGCAGAACATAAAACTATTACATATGTATTTTTTTATTTGCACGCAAACTGCATTCAAAACTTAACAAACATTTTTGTTTATCTTTGTTTTCTTATGTAGTTCAAATGATATTGACTCCACAATACATTTCTTTACAGATGTTCGATATAATACCATAAGTACTTATGGCATTCCCACCTGTAACTGTTTGAGTAAATCATAAGCAAACATATATATTGCTCTCATTCTCTTTTTATCTACTCACCACCATTCAGTTAAAGAGAATAGCATTATCAACTTATAACAGAAACACGAATGTATTTAACTGTACATACTCACTTCTGTTATAGCACAGAAACTGGTATGTTAAGATGGAACTGTGCACGTCTTTAGTTTACACGCAAGAGCAGTTGAACGATCTAACAAGAGGAATGTTCTCTGCCTCTGTCGATCGTTCTGCTGCTGTTCAATTCAAAAAAAAAAAAATATTGTCCCGCTATCCTGGTTGGTATACCAGAATAATAGAACAATAAAACATTATTATTTGAAACATTCAAAGAAGAAAGACGTTTAATTTTGGTGACGGGAAAGAATGCAAAATAAAAGTGAAATCACCCAACACAATAGTTGAGTGATAGAATTGCAAGTGCAACTAATTAAACAACTCATATTTAAAATAATATAAAAAACATTAATCTTGCTCGTGAACTTTTTTGCTGAAATAAAATTATATTGGAAACTAACTGCCTTACTCATTAAGGCAATTCTGTGAATAAATTAATAAAAGGCCAACGATAAAAAGAAACCACTGCTGCCAAACAAACAACTTGCCCTGTTGTTGGACAAATATATATATATATATATGAAAAAAAGCTTACTCTGAGGAGGATTTTGATTCTTGGGCCGAAAATATTGATGCCTCGAGAGGAAGACTTGGTTGCGCCCTTGGACAAACCATATATAGTGAGTGTCCTTTGGAACAAAATCACATTGAACCACGGAGTAAGTACATTTGACATACTCAAGTCGAACCCTTGAGTTAGGAATTTCTTCAATTTTCCTAACTCAAATTCCGGGGTTGTCAAAAGAGGCAATCCTCAAACACCCTTGTATTTTGTTGCTTTCTTTTGACTGAGCCAAAGGAGAATGGTGGGTTTTAGAATATCTTTTATTTATTAAGAAATAGAAAAATACATGGTGTGGGCAAAATTGAGTGCAACGATTTTTGGTCGTCACTCTTCCCCCTTCCCTGGGGTGGGGTCCTCTTGACCGCGAGGAATGACCGTCAAATTTCCCTTCCGGCCAACCAATATCCGCAACCTCTTTTCGCGAACGGCCACGACTCTCTTGTACTGGTTGCCTGGACGATGTAGTGCTAAAGCTGCTTTCAGGTGCGGAGATAGTGCTCTTGAGCAGACGAACTCCACTCTCTTCTCTGCCTCCTTCGGTACGACCACCGCACTTTTCAACCTCGATTTCTCTTCCATGCATTCCACCGCTTCTGGAACAGCCAATGGTCTTGGGTATTCGGGTTTTGGGACCCCTTCCAATATTTGTTGGAGTTAGGCAACGTCACTTCCTGGACTCCCGACGATCGTGCTTTCAAACGAGAGCCCGCTAGGTGAGTTAGCCTGAATGCCGCGGCCGGGGGTTATAGGGAGCCCATTTGGTTTAGCAGGAACCGGGCTCGCTAACAACCAACCCCAATGGTCATGGGGTGTTGTTCCACGCCGAATTCCTCGCTCAGACTGTGGCGAAACCACAGGGGACGGGGTGCTAGGCATTGGGCTACCCTCTCTCAACGGTCTTGATGGTCTTTTCTGCTCGTCGTCTGACGACATGTACTCGCTGGTGCAGCGAGTTCCGCGGTGATTTCCCTGCTACGCAAAATCTTTAGGGCTCGGGCGACTTCGTGTGGCCTTTAAATTTCTCATTATTTGGAGAATGTCCTGCGGCGTCAATCGGTTCAAACGAACCACACAAAGTTTGGTAACTGGCCAATCACCACCCTGCTTCTGTGCCGCTTTGGTTTTCATGTTGCTGGTTAAATCTGTAGATGACAAAGGAAAAACGTTAATACATCACAAACGGTTTAAGTTTACTAAGATGGGCAACACAGGTCGAACGTTTGTCGGGTCCTCGTATTCTAGCTATCACTGGTGATACGAATTCTATCACTTCGAATGGCCCATCGTATTTTGGTGCCAGCTTAGCAGCAAACTGTTCAATTGCCTTGGACTGTGTACGCTGCTATACTAGTACCTTCTCCCCAACAACCGGTTTCCAGTCGTCGCTGTTCCTCAGCCGCCAGACTGAGTTGGTTCCATACTATTTTAAAAACTTCCTGTAAGTCGTTCGCCCTCTCCTCAGGGATTTTAGGGTTGTGCCCCGTACCAGGGACAGCTTCGTCGTATAGTGCTTTCGGCAATCTAGGTTCGCGGCAGGACTATATCCGGTCGACTCAGAAGTCGCCGTATTTATCGCCAGGGATATTTCCGATAAGAAGTCGTCCCACCGATTGTGCTTAATCCGGCATACCTGAGCAATCATTGTCTTCACCGTTCTGTTGGCTCTTTCGTATTTTCTTGTGGGCATGCGGTTAGCTGGTGGTGCAGGGATATTTCCGTTGTCCGATATAAGGATTTTTGGGGTTCCAACGCGAGCAAGGATTCTTTCGCGGAACGCCTTCACTATCCCCTCCGCAGTCACTATTCTCTGTGGTATCTGTTCCACCGATTTGGAGAAACGATCGAAGAAAACCAAGAACCCAGTATTTCTTCTGACGGAGCGACCTGGTACGGTTTATAGCGTTGACAGGATTCACTGCTCCGAACGAATCTGGTGATGTCCTTGTCATTCCCGGCCAGTAATATCTGCTGCATATGCGGTTGATTGTTTTACGTATTCCCATATGAGCTGCGGACGCTTGCCTATAATTTTCCTGTAGTATTCGTTGTCTATGGGGTTCGGGCACACAAAGTTTCCATGGTTGCCGTGACAATGCATCTACAACAACATTGCAGCCACCCTTCCTGTATTTTTTGTTTTTTTTTTTGATCGTTTCCACGCCACTCTTACCAGCCCCTGCCGTCCCAGGGGGCCTCCTCCCCATAACGTAGGGAGAACGTGCACCCCATAATCCGGATTATGGAGGGTTAGTAATGTTGAGAAACCCCGGCTACAGTAAACATCAGCCGGTTATACAATTTAAAGTTAATTCAACACAACAATAAGGACAAACATAAACATCTAGCAACTGCTTGCACTCTACAGTTCTAAACATAGAATGTAATTATACAGGTTGTTAAACTTGATAAACTTGATTTCACCGATTAAAACTTTCGAGTCAATTTGACCGCGTAAAAGTTTTATTAAAAATATATTTCTTAGCATTAAACGTCTTCGTTCTAGTCTTGGAAGATATTAGTTTTTAAACGATTTTCATAAGGGGGGAGTGCCTCAACTGTACTCCAAGGCAAACCTCTTAGAGCAGATAAGAGAAAGTGTGTTTGGACAGATTCGATTTTTTTAGAATAACAACTGTAAAACGGACTCCACAATACACATCCATATTCTAATGTAGGCCGAACTAGACTAACAAATAAACGTTTTGTCACATGAGGGTCGTCAAACTCTTTAGACCATCGTTTTATGAATCCTAGTAAAGATTTGGCTTTATTTACGCATGACTCAATATGCCAATTAAATCGCTATTTATCATCTATGATAACGCCAAGATAAACAAAGGAGTCAACATTGTCGTTAACATTGACAACATTGACATATCGTTAATACTGCACCAGTATTCAAGAGAGTGCAAATCATTTTGTAGAGTAAGGGCTTGATTTTGTGAGTCTAAATTTCTGAAATGTTTTACATCATCAGCAAACATCAACACTTTAGAAAATTGAATCACTGATGGAAGATCATTAAGGTATAACACAAATAATAATGGACCTAAATGGCTAGAGAAAATATGATTATAAGGCACGCTTTGAGTACGGTTTTGCAAGTAGGATCAAATCCAGGACAAAATTTTGAATGGAAAACTCATAGCGTCCAATTTAAATAATAAAAGTTTGTGTAAAACCGTATCAAACGCCTTACTAAAATCAGTGTAAATTACATCTGTTTGTTGCTTTGTAGAAAATCCATAGTGTGCATGGAATGTTAATTCCATCAGATTAGTTAAAGTGGATCTCCCTTTTATGAAACCATGTTGACAAGGTGAAATTATTGGCGAAACGAAATGAATTATTCTACGTGATACTAGAAGTTCGAAAAGTTTTGGAATGGCGCAATACCCCTATATTTCTCAATAACATTTCTGCTACCAGACTTATGTAAGGGGATAATGAAGCTAGATCTCCAGAACAGAGGAAAATATTCTGTAGATAGCGAAATATTAAAAATAGCAGTGAGGGGCTTATATAGTTATTGAATCGAAAAAGTGTATTGTTGTGGCTCTAGGGCCCAGCGTGCCAACCTGCCTGTTGAGGCACTTCAATGATAGATGGTCAGTAATAACATTGAAGTGATAACCTTCCAAATAGGGGCGCATCTTCCGAATACCCCACACTATGGCTAGGAATTCCTTCTCAGTTGCGGAGTAATTTCTCTCGGCTCCAATTAGGACCCTTCTATCATACGCACGTAAGATTACGTATACATGTTCCTGTTTTTTGTTTGTGCTTACTTCCGACCTGTCGACGCCACGTTCCTAGCAGCCTTTCATTGGTTCGTTTCTAGGAGAGGATGCCCTTCCCAAGTATATTCCGGTAATAGTACGACCTTTGTAGGGGCGTCCAAAGTTCTTGCTGGAAAGTTCATTCATGTTTCGCGTTCGGCTTTGATCTCTCAATATTCTCTTCAGAATCTGAACTGGCATTTTATTCCACCTAGGGCACCTCAAATAAGTGGCCTCTGGGAGGCCAGAGTCAAAAGCTTCAAAACCCACTTCCGTAAGTTCGCGGACTACCACTTTCGAAGAATATTCTCCACACTGCTCTGAAGAATTGAGGTGTGTTTAAATTCGTGACCTCCTTTCCCGATTTCAAGCGAGCATTCCGATTTCGTAGCTCCGACTCCTGGTCATTTCCTTTTGGTTCTCCGATTCTCGTTCCTGTTGATCCACTATTGATGGCAGTCCTCTCTCCCTGCTGAATAGAGTCGCAGACGTCGTGATTCAGATAACTAAATGTTTTCTGTTTTCCACTGGTTGTTCCTTTTTTCTCAATTGTAAATAATGATCTCGTTTCCAAATTTTACACCGAATTTCATTGAATAAACCTCCATTATTTGGAAAATTCTTTTTTCAAAAACCCTTGTTTTTTTTCTTTTTTGTTTTTTTTTTCTTTTCATAACTATTCCGAGGTGAAATTACTCCTAACCATCCCAGCAACAGCTAACCATCCCATAATTTCCAGAAAATCCAGTTTGGCATTTTCAGACGCTTTTATGAGGGAGGCACTAGAAGGACTTGGTAATGGTTATATGATGTGCAAAGTCTGGTTTAAATCGGACATTTCATTCACCTCGTATTGGATTTATAAAAATTGCAAAGTTTTACCCATTGTTGGGTAGAAGGAGTGGACCAATGTGTCCCATTTTTGGAATTGATCTAGGCTTGATAATGATAATAGGTTGTGCAAAGTTTGCTTCAAATCGGAGATTCCATGCGCCTGGTATTGCAAATGTTTATCTTTTGTGGAGGAGTTACCAGAATGAGTGGACCACTGCGTCCTATTTTCGAACCTGATCTAGGCTTGGTAAGGATAATAGGTTGTACAAAGTTTGGTTCAAATCTGACTTACCATTCGCCTGAAATTTGTATAGGCTTGACTAAAGATAATAGGTTGTACAAAGATTGCTTAAAATCGGATAGTCAGATCGAATGATATTATAAATTTATTTTTTTTAGCACAATTTTGACTTTTTTGTGGGAGAGGTATCAGAAGGAGTGGACCGATGTTCCTTCCGATCTTCGAACATGAACTAGTTTTGGTAGACATATTACAATGCCCAAGGTTTGGATGAAATCGGTTAACCTTAGCTACTAGAACCGAAATCATACGTTAAGGATGGAATAATATCCGGTTAATCGAACATTTCATTCCTCTTTAAAACGCTATTTAGATCTGCTATGTTTCTAATATTTAATTTTTCTTTTATATCGTTATCGATTTTTTCAATTCCAAATATCTGTCGTGATTCAACCTGTGGAAATGCATAATTTATATTGTGTAGCGGTTCTAATTTTTTGTATTCTAGGCGACTATTTCATGTTTCTGTGGTTATCAAGCATGTCATTCTTTCTTACTTGTTGTCTATTATATATAACTGTGAAAAGAAGAAGAAATTTTCGACACGTTTTTCTGGTTTTTCATACTGGCTTCGGAAATTAATATATATTGAAGACGTTAAGTTTTTTAAGACATGTTAACAGAGAAATTTGTATTTTCTAAACATCAACAGATTTGATTTGATGCAAATATATTAACAGATTTCAGAAGATGTTAAAAGTTCTGATCGAATTAATTTTAATATTACTGTTACATTGCAAAAGAATAACATGATATGGGATAGTGTAATCATCACGATGGAAAACCGTGAGAAGACCGTCAGCCATTTTAAAAGGATCCGAATATTAAATCCGACCCTACACATTTCAAAATATAAATACCCTAATATTTGAATTATTAATTGAATTCCCAATTTACTTCTAAAATAATCTAAATTACAAATGAAATTCTTGAATTGCAATAGAAAACTTTTCAACAACATATGAAGAAGGTGCGGTAATATATATTATTTCACATGTGTGTACTGTTTATACCTTTACTATTGATTTTTCGTATTATTCCCAATAAATATAGGTTGTTATATCATGAATTCCTTCAATATAATAATGCAAATAAAATATTATACGGACGTCATCATTAACTTTTTTCTTTTGAAAAATTCAAGTTGGGAATGTAGATTCAATAAAAGGAAACAGAAGATAGAGATGTACAAATATGACTTACCATTTATTTTTTATTAAATAGACTACACGTTATCCTTAAAATGTTAGATGGTTATAGTATTTTTATACATTTTTTTTTATTTGAAGATCTACGGCAAAATTTAATTTGTTGGTTATTCAAATTTGCCTGTTCTAGGAACATATATAAATATATTCCAAATTTAGAAATTGTTTTTATTTAAAAATATTTTGTACAATAGAAGTGTAAGTGGTTTACAAATAATCGATCCCTTAAAAAAACTATTTACAATTTAATAATGAACTAAGAAAAACAGATACAACATAAATTTGATACTGGATTAACTCTAACTATTCTTAAATGCTACGTGTTAAGATTAATTCGTTATATACAACATTTTTATTTCAACAATAATTTGGTTTAACATAGGAGATGTAACATAGAACCGAAACAATTCGCAGTAGCTGTATTTGATATGATTTTGTTGATGAACCAACATGTCCGTGGTACATGGCGGCAGGATTGTCCCCTGTAATGAAAAATATATAATTATAAGGAATGTGTTTATATCCACATACAAAATTCAGTTTAGAACTTATGAGTTGTTAAGCCTGTACTCTATTGTAGCATATTTGTAATTAAATGTAAATGATAATTAAGTATTTGTTTGCTTACGCCGAAAACAAATACTAAGGTATCCAATGAGAATAATAGACAAGTTAAAAAAAGAGCTAAAAATCAAAATACCTAATATTTGAGGGTACCGTAAGACATGGACCGGTATATCCAATTTTCAATACCAGATATCTATCGTTATTTCAAAAGACGGATATTCATAACGTATATTATAATCAAATGTATTCCGATCACGAATATATACTCTACGGGGAAAATTTCCAGGTGTTGCAAACGAAATGACTAATTTAATATACACTCCACCTTATGGTGGATGGTGTGGAAACTAATAAAGAATATGTCCAAATATTAATGGATATAAACTTTTTATTTTAGGCATCTATTTCAGTTTTCTGTAGACTGTTTTGTCAATCAAGGTATGTACTTTTTCTTCTTGTTGGCCATATTTTGTGCGTGAGAAAAAATAGGATAGAAGAGAATAAAAAATTTGTTTGTTTTATAATACCAATCAAAAAGTATGGACCGGAGATAATACATTGTACTATTTTCCAAATTTGCAATATAGAAAACTTTAATTAAATAAATACATTTTTCTAAAATGTAAGTCCGTTCGCATGTTATTTTGGATAATAGACAGACAATATATTCTAACATAGATTAAAAAGCCGACGGCAGAAACACATCTGAGATACTTCGATCTCACATAATTTTTTCTTGGGAAGAAGAAAGGCATTGTTGTGAAGTAGCACAAAAATGGCGACATGAAAGATTGTAACAACTGGAGAGGAATAACCCTGTTCAACACCATATAGACAATTCAGGCAACAAATATACAGAAAATAATTAAAGGTCAAATAGAAAACATTCTGAGAGATGAACAAGCTGGCTTTAGACAAAATAGAAGCTGCGTGGACCGGGCCAACACCCCAAGAGTCATAATAGAACAATGTATAGAATGACGATACCATCAGACGAACTGTCATATGGGAGGCATTGTGCAAAAAGGGAGTACCCCAGATTTTTCCCTATACCATTGTTTTGATTCAAAATTCGATTTTTTATTCATCGTTATATTATCTTTTTTATGTGTATATGGGGGCTTTTGGGGTTGAGAAATTCTTTATTTTTACCTATGAGCACCGCCAGAGGGCATTTCATACATATTTTAACTATTATTCGTCTATTTTTTGAGAAAAATTATCGAGATAGACCTGTGGTTACTTCACCAAAGTTGCTTAGAATTGTCCATAGAATGCAAGATATGTTCATTATTAAATGGTTTCATAAAGTTGTTCCGTCCGACTTTACTGCTCTCCTTACTGGTTTTATTCCTTTAAATTGGATAATCAAACTCATCGCGTTGTCACTGTGAAATAAAAAATTTTTTGAGATAAAGCCAAAAATACCCTGTGTAATAACCCGTATTTTGAAAATGAAACACGGGTTGGTTGGGTTTTACAAACAATGATATGTTCATTATTAAATGGTTTCATAAAGTTGTTCCGTCCGACTTTACTGCTTTCCTTACTGGTTTTATTCCTTTAAATTGGATAATCAAACTCATCGCGTTGTCACTGTGAAATAAAAAATTTTTTGAGATAAAGCCAAAAATACCCTGTGTAATAACCCGTATTTTGAAAATGAAACACGGGTTGGTTGGGTTTTACAAACAATTAACAAACTTAAACTTTATTGGAATTCGCCAGTTTTCAACTAATAAGAATCAAAGATTAAAATATCAAAAACGATTAAATTCAATCGGAATAACTAATGTTATCGATAGCAGAATCAGTGTTGCCACATCCCTTCAACCTTTTTCGGTCTTAGCTTCAATGGTCCTTGGTCATGAGGGACATCAGTTCCGTTGTTGTGTTGACAGAGACGGCAATAATGGTTGATTTTTGGTGGTCGGCTGGTTCTGCAATGTCAGGAAGTGGTTCCGTGATGATAGGAATGTGGATTTTGTTGATCCGGAAAATATTGAGGAAATTGAGCTTCCGGAATCTTTTTCACCATACCTCTATGCCATTCCTTTCAATCACTTCGTATACAGTTTTATCAAAATTTGGAGTGAGCTTATTGGGGAAAATTACGTTTTTCAACAATACTTTGTACCCTACTTGGATGAAAGATTCCTTTGCATTTCTTACCGTGTCCGCCTTTTCTTTCCCGTTTTTTTTTTTTTTTTTTTTTTTGAGATCAAATCATTATCTTTAGCAGCCGAATCAATCACTTCCTCAGATAGATCCTCAATACCAGGTATTTTATCACGAATGCGCCTTTTAAATTTTAATTCACTGGGGGCTGTGCCCGTAGTTCCATGTGGCGTAACATTATACATTAAAAGGAATTTTTGAATTTCCTCTTTGTAATGTTTGTTCGCAGCAGCTATTTTCAATCGTTTTACCAAGGGCCTGTTCACATTTTCCACTTCACCATTTGCCTGTGGCCAATAAGGAGGAGTTCTGATAAGAGGTATGTTATTTTCTGAACAGAAGGATTTGATTTCGTAGCTGTCATATTGTCTCCCGTTGACGGTTCTAATGGACTTCGGTATTCCAATTTTTGAGAATATTTCCTTCATAGATTTAATTATAGCATCTGAGGTTATACACTTTAAGAATACGACTTCCTGATACCGAGAGTAGTAATCAATTAAAAATAAAAAAAAAAAGTAAACCATGTTAAACATGAGACCATTTGGAAATGGGTGTCTCTGCATTGGTGTTGGATTATTAGGTTGCGAAACAAGAAGACAATCATGACAAGCTTTCACAAAGTTTTCTGCTTTCCTGTCTATTAGCGGCCACCAGATCTTCGAGCGCAGATGACGTTTCATTGCGGACTAACCAGGGTGGCCTTCATGAGCCAGATCTAACATCTTTGGTCGTAACGCTTTTGGTATTACGATGCGACTTCCCCGTAACAAGATTGGGTCAATTGCTGACAATTCAAACCGAAGACATAATGAGGATTTGATGATTTAGACTGCCACTTTTCATTCCCCATACTCGAAATAGCCCCTTGAAGTTTATGTCTTTGTGGTCGGTTACAAGTTCAAACTCCAATCCAGCTAGGTAGTAATATAACCTTTCTACAGACCAAGCTAAAAGATGGCTCCTAAAGCCACCGGGCTTGCACATACTATTACCCGTGTTTTTTGGGTCAAAGTATGAAAGATTTGGTATTTCGGAAGACATTTTTTTCAATTTAACAATAACTTCTTCTTGTCTATGGCTCCAGGCGAATTTTGCATCATTTGTAAGAAGTATTCTTAATGAATCAGCTGGTAAGAATTTTCCAATTATTGTTACCAAGCCCAAGAAACTGCGCACTTCCTCTTTCGATTCTGGGGCTCGAAAGTCTTGAATAACTTTGGCTTTCTAGTGGTCCGCAGTGAATCCCTCTGCTGAACGTACGTGTCCCACGAACATTTGCTGTCAAGTCTTCCATACACATTTTTGGTTAAACTTTCAAGGACAGACTTCAAAGCTGTATCATGATCTTCGTCGCGTGTTCCAAATCACGATATGTCATCAATATAATTTAACGCCTTTGGTCATGTCGAAAGCATAATTTTCTGGAAATTTTCAGAAGCTGAGTTTACCCCAAACATTTATATATTTCTTGTTTTATTTTTTGTAAGGGCGCAGAAAGAATTTAGTAGTCGTTTTGCTTCAATAAACAATTTGTTTTCATTCCAACAATCATTTCAAACAAAAATAATGTAATTTCTTTCATATATATTACCTAAAAACACAAATTATTACAAATTTCCGTAAAATTACACAGGGGGCACCTTTGACCATGCCCTGTAAACTCGATTAAAAAAAGGATTTCTTTACTTTTGGCTTCGATTTTTCTAAATTTTAGTTTTATCACTTTAATCTTTGTTTTTAATAAATAAATGTATTTTTGATATGTATATTCAGTGTAAAGGATACATATGCACCTATATAGGGGTTGCCTAGAAGCGTAGTGCAGCCAATATAAGTATATTTTTCGGAAATCTAAAATATTTTTTGTTTATGCTTAGAAAGGAGCATTTATGAGCTTAAGAAGGACAATTTATGTCTTTGTGTATATGTTTGTAACATTTAAGAATGTCCGTCCGTCTGTCTGCCCATGTTAAATTGTACAAGTCGCATTTTGGATTCTAATTGGATGAAATTTGGCACAACTCATTTATTTGGCCCAAGGACGAACCCTATTGATTCAGATTTCGATATAGCTCCCATATATATTTTCGTCCGATTTTTTCGAAATCTTTCGATTTGCACTAAATTTGGCATAGCGTACTGAATTAAGTCTAGAAACATGAGGGTTAGATATAGCTCCCATGTATTTTCGCCCGATTTTATGTAAATAGTGCACCAAAATTCCTTTATATCCTTCGATTTGCACGAAATTTAGCATAGCGTAATGAATTTAGTCTAGAATGATGAGTGGTAAGTTTCGTCAGATTTTGTGTAAGTGGTGCTCCAAAGTCCCTATATAACTTTCGATTTGGAATAGCGCACTGAATTAAGTCTAGAACGATGTGTGTTAAGTTTCGTGAAAATCGGTTCATACTTAGATATAGCTCCCATATATATTTTCTTCCGATTCCCTATATATCCTTCGATTTGCACGAAATTTGGCATATCATACTGAATTGAGTCTAGAATGATATGTTGTAAGTTTCGGAAAAATCGGTTCAGATTTCGATATATTCGTCCGATTTTACATAAATGGTGCACCAAAGTCCTAATGTTTGTCCGATTAATACGAAATTTTAGCACAAATTGAGACTTGAATGTCGTTATTGCGGTTTGTTGAAATTGGTGCAGATGTAGCCATGGCTTCCATATGTATTTCGAGCGGATGCTGATTAAAATTAAATTTTTAACAGTGCGGTGAAGGGTATCATATATTCGGCCCAGTCCGACTTTACTATTTTCCTTACTGGTTTTTGTTGGGCTTTTTTAGTCAAATAATTGTTATGAAAATAAAACTATTTTTATTTCATATTTTGCTCGACGTTTCGTTGGCTTTTTTCCATCGTTTTCAAGAGCGGATTTATTGACCTATTGACAAAATAACCAGTAAGGAAAGTAGTAAAGTCGGACGGTGCCGACTATATGATACCCTTCACCACTATGGGTATATTAAACAGGATTATTAACATGAAATTGAATGAAATAAAATATGTGATATTTATGTAAATGTGCATCTACCTAGATCTATCCATAAAGTATGTAAATCGAGTTTAAACAAATATAAATAGGTCATCCGTTGGGCTATGTCTGTAATTCTAGAAAACACAACTGCGTAATTCTATGCCCAATTTTGTAAATTGTGCAAAAATTGATGTCAAACTGACTAACAATTTACTTGAAATCGGGCGAAAATATATATGGAAGCTCTATCCAAATATTAAGCGATTTCAAAAAAAACTTGTCACAGGTTAGGTTATACTAATTTCAGAACGTTTTGTTCCTATCAGCCTATTGGTTCCTTGGTGCGTCAATTACTTAAAGTAAATCTATATTAAAAGGGAGCTATATCTAAATCTGGACCGATTTTCACGAAACAAGGCAGACATAACTCTAGGCTCAATTCAGTACGTTATGCCAAATTTCGTGCAAATCGAAATATATAGATATATAGCGACTATATATGGTGCCCGATTTACATGAAATCGGACGAAACTATATATATAGGGAGCTATATAGAAACTATATAAAGGACCTATATCTAAATCTGATTTTCTCGAAACTTGGCAGACATCACTCTAGGCTCAGTTCAGTACGTTATGCCAAATTTCGTGCAAATCGAAGGATATATAGGGACTTTAGTGCACCAATTATATGAAATCGGAAACTATATATGAAATATCTATATATGGGAGCTATATCTAACTTTATTTCGTACAAATCGATATATTCACGAAACTATATATGCATACATCATTATATAGATCTAAATGATTAGGCTGTACCAAATTTCGTGCAAATCGAAAGATATATAGGGACCGTTTACATTAAATCGGTAAAATATATATATGGGAGCTATATCTAAATCTGAACCGATTTTTCCCAATTTCAATAGGGTTCGTCCTTGGGCCGAATAAGTGACCTATGCCAAATTTCATCCAATTCGGATCATAAATGCGACCTGTACTTTGTTTACAATTTAACATGCACAGACAGACAGACAGACGGACGGACATGCATAAATCGACTTAGAAAGTGATTCTATGCATATTCTCAAAAGGAACCATGTGTCTATCTCGTTTCCTTTTGCCTGTTACAAACATATGCACAAAGACATAATACCCTGTACCACAGTGTGGTGAAGGGTATAAAAATGTAATTTCTTTCATTATATTTTGAATATTGCACTTATTTTAAATTACTTTAATTTTTTGTAATTTTTCTATTATTTACTTAGATTAAAAAACGGGACTCCACCAACATTTATATAATAAAAATAAATAATAAAATAAATAAATCACAGTTAAAAAATAGGTATATCACAGAACTGGTGTTAGCTAATTGCAATAGAATACTGTAGCTTATTTTCTACTTATGCATCTTTCTATGATCATATTGCAACAAATCATGTCATATTGCTGTCATAAAATCACTTCCAACGATAGAAATCCTATTATATTCCAATCCTATGCTCTGAAAATAATAAGATAAACATCACATTTTTCCAGAATGCGCTCTTAATCTGGCCAAACAAAGAGTGATAGTCGACAATTTCTAGTAGAAAACCATTTTCATATCGAAAATATAAAATTTAATCTATAATAGTACGTTTACATTTAACCGGATTTCGTTAACCCAGTGGGTTTCAATTGTCAATACCTTTACAAATATGTCAATTAAATCCTCATAAAGTAGGTTAACCCGGTAAAAAGTTCTAATGTAAATGCCGTTTAAGTCCAGTATTAATCTGGGGGCAATTTATGGCTGTCGATATCGAATTGTTCCGATAATTGCAATAAACTAAACAATATTTATGTGAATTCACTTTTAAAAAATAAAAAAGCAATTGCAACCTCAAAGTGGGTTTTTTTGGATGGTAGAAATTTTATGTTGATTTATGAATGTCCGTCTGTCTGACCGCCTGTTGAAATCACAATAGAACTTGCAATATTAAAAATAGAGCAATTTTGAAATGGGATATATCGGTCCACGTTATTGTATAGGCATGTTTTTCAACAAATTGGCTGTAATTTAGTATTGTGGGTTCTCATTGGGTTACACATTCTTTTACATAAAATTATCAATATTGGCCCACTTTTTAGCGTAGCCCCCATATAATGGTTCTTCCCTATTATACTGTGTTCAGGGTTTCATCGGCTGTAATTTAATATTAAGGATTTACATTGGGCATCAATCAAATATCAATCAATATCATGTTTTTGTCGATAATATTAGTTTTTTGTCCACTTTTTAGGGAATGTCCATATAAAGCTACACCCAAAGTTCGGCATTTTGGTGAGTTTGAGCTCTTGTTTCAATCAATTAGGAAGATATTTGATATTTTGGGTTCTCATTGATTAGAAAATGTCTCTACAAAAAATGATCAATATTGGTACATGTTTCCCGGTAGCATCCATATAATGGAACACCCTTTATCAGGTATTTGAAGGGTTTTGAAATGTATTTCGACGGAATTCGCTCTAATTTGATTTTTCAAATTCTCATGGGGTGTCAAATCTTCCTATCATAAATTATCAATATCAGTTAACGGTTTGAAATAGCTTCCATCTTCATTCGGTATTAAATTTTTTTTTTTTGGCATATTGGATGACGAATAAAACAATTAAATTAGAAAGTCTCGCTTTACTTTCGTATGTTGAAGTTTTCCAATGTAAATGAGAAAATATGATTGAAATTATTAAAATATATGGTACGATCAAGAGAGTTTTCTTGACCGGCAGGGAGTTCTAATTATTTTATTTAAATAAACCCGCACTGCAGAAAGATTCTTGGGCAGTGTAAAACCGACGACCAAAAAAAGGCAGCGAAAAATAAAAGAAGTTGGTGGTTCAATGTTTCAAAATACAATATTTATTGAACTAAAAAAACATACAGACGAACAGTAGGCCTATTCTGTAACTTTTTAACAACATTCGGTATTGTTTATTTTACAACAATTTCATTTGTTTGTTTTATTGTTTTTACAATAACAAAAGAAATTTAAACAATATCGGATGTTGTTTAAAGTTACAGAATAGGCCCACAGGACGAGACAACTGATAATGTATATATGTATATCCACAATTATGCGTGCATGCACATATGTACAGTGGAACAAAGATAAAATGAAATACAATAATAAATTAAATTAAAATAAATAGAATATAAGTAAACATGGACCGAAATGAATAAATTAATACACATTTAAATGGGAATTAATAGAAAGTAAATAATATCGAATAAATTAGCCCATAATAAGTAATAATATAATTTAAATTAATATAGAAAACAAAACGAAAATAACTGAATATAAAAACGTCGGCACGCTGAACCAACATATCTAATAGAGGGGCTACCGTTATATGAGCTGCCATTAACGTGGCTCAACATTAAACATTTTTTGTAGGGAAATGTGCTATACAATGAGTACCCAAAATATAAAATTACATCCAATGTGTAGATATATAATTTTATACTGATAATGAATATATACTTTGTGGTGTTGCAAACGGAATGACAAATTTAATATACATATACAAATTAGAGCGAAACTTTTTTACTCCCAGAATTTCAAATTTTGCTTTAGAAATTAGATTAAATAAGTACTACAGGTGTGGGTAACTGTAAACACCATATGATCTCTACATAAACACATACAACAGCGAATCCTAGTTTTTAAATTTGAAAGCGTGCGCAACATACTTTAAAAAAAGTATTAAAAATATCAGGTAATAAAATGTCACAAACTATAACTTAATTAAGGAACATTTACCTTTATTACTAACAAAATTAAAAAAAATAATTCAATGTATAAACCAAATTTTGACTTATCATCCAACGGGCTATGTAAAGCCACATAGCCCAATATGCCTGATAAGGCGATGGCGAGATATCGGCTATTATTCGGTATTTTAGGGATTATGAGCCCGTTTTTCTCGAATTGGTTTTTATCTTTCTCATTGGATGTCGAATATTCCTACCTAACATTTGCAATGGCACAAACGCAAAATATATATATGTGATCTTTGGTGGAGGATATAAAAAGTTCGAACTTATCAACGTCTTTTACTTTTTTATACCCTCCACCATAGTATGGAGAGTATATTAATTTTGTCATTCCGTTTATTACTTATCGAAATATTCATTTCCGACCCTATAAAGTATATATATTCTTGATCAGGGTAAAATTATAAGACAATCTAGCCTTGTCCGTCTGTTGTAATCACGTTATCTTCTGAAGGAATTGAGATAGATCGCCAAAATTTAGCATATAGTCTTCTTTTGTCTGCAGGCACTTCAAGTTCGAGCATAGCCCCCATATAAGGATACTGGTCTATTTTCGATATTTTAGGGGTTTTGAGCGCGTTTTTCAACTAAAAATTCAAATTCAAAATTCAACCGAATTCGCTGTAATTTGGTATTTTGTAGTCGGCTATGGTAACAAATTATCCTACCAAACATTATTAATATTCGCCCCCGTTTAGGGGTAGTTCTTATATAACCCCCTTAGTCGAAATAGTCAGTTTTACCCAACGAATTATGGAATTCTAAGACGATTTAGCCATCGGTTGTAATCATTACACTTTTTAAGGAAGTCGTGATAAAAACTCGAACCTGACGATAATGAAATATATCGCCAGCAATTAGGCATCTCCCCCATATACTTATACCTCGTGAAGGAAAGAATAGAGACACGAAACAAAAATACTGGTTTCGAAATTGACATATGTCGGTCATTAATTAGGCATAGCCCACATATAATTATAACCCCAAATATTCGCTAATTCCTACACTATGTAATCTAAATTGCAGTATTTTGAGGATTGTATATTCTACCATGCTTTATTAGTACACGCAGAAAAATATATGTTAGAAATATGTTTGCATCCAAACATATTTATGTTTGGAACTGGTTGCAAACAAATATATGTTTGGATGCAAACATATTTTGTTTGGATACAAACATATATTTGTTTGCAACATTTTGTAACATATTTTTATTTTATATGTTTGGGTACTAACATATTTTTTATGTTTGAACATATTTTTTATAGTTTGAGAGAACATTTTTTCGAAGAGCGTAACAACAGTGCTCTCTCTCTCTCTCTGTGTATGGTGCATTATGAGATGCAGAAGGGGCGAGGGGAGGGTAGTTGCACTTTGGTGGTCTGTATGCGGGCAAACGCTTGTGTTGAGTTCTATGTTGTTGCTGCTGCGAGGGTCGAAGAAACGCATGTGTTCTTTGCTTTGTTGTAACGATTTGTTTCACAAGCAGGCCCGTTTTTGCATGACGGTACCTGCGAGTCAAGTTTTTTTGGTTCTTTTTGTTTGTTTTATTCTTCAGCTTCTATAGCACATTACACGATTTCGGTTGACATAAATCTCTCATCTCTCATTCATTTCGTCACTGTCGGAGCACGCACAAGTACTTTTGTGCTTAGAGAAAAATATGTGTTAAAGAAAAGTGTTAAATAAAGTTAACTAAATTGTTAAATAAAGTGTAAGGAACAAAAAAAGGAATTAAATATGAAAAAAAGATAACATAAATTATGTATAATATAAATAATAAAAAAAAAATTGGTAAGAGTGGGTGTATGATATGTAAGCGTCCGAAGAAACATATGTGTTCTATGTTTTGTTGTTGTTGCACCGATTTTTTTCCATCGCCATGCAAAAAAGCCTGCTTGTTAAAAATGGTCGCAACAACAACAACTGGAATACATTGTCTTTCCTCCAGTAAGTGGATGCGTGAGGGCACGCGGCCGAAGAAACGCTTGTGTTATGTGCTTTGTTTCCATCGTCATGCAAAATAGGGCCTGCTTGTTGTGAAACAAATCGTCACAACAACAAACACAGAACATATGCGTTTCTTCGGCCGCGTCCCCTCTCGCACATACTTGCCTATGAGTCAAGTTTTTTGGTTCTTTTTGCTTGTTACATTCTTTTTTTAGAATTGTAAAGCCTCTCAGAAGACCAGTTCGAAAAAAATCTTCTTCAGTGTGTGTCAACACCAACATTTCAAATTGAGTTGCAGATTGGAGGTAAGAATACTGCATTTATTATTTTTTTGAATAATATATTTACATATTTTATTTTCATATAGGTTTTGTACGATTTAATAAGATATGGTAAATATCTCAAAGGCCATAATTGACGAATGAAAGACAACCCCAACAAAATTTTAATAAAGATATAAAGGTAAATATATGAATTCAAATATAAATAGACATATATATATATATATATATATTGTATCTATTTATATTTGATATTATATATATATCAGTTTATAGATACTTATAATCATATTAATATATGTAAATTTATGTTTATAATTAAAATAATATATATATATATATATATATATATTGAAATAAACTATGTATAAGATATAAATTTATTTAAAATGAATATATATATGTTTGGAAGCAAGCATAAATATGTTTGGATGCAAACATAAATAAGTTTGGATGCAAACATAAATATGTTTGGATGCAAGCATAAATATGTTTGGATGCAAGCATAAATATGTTTGGATGCAAACATAAATATGTTTGGATGCAAGCATAAATATGTTTGGATGCAAACATAAATATGTTTGGATGCAAACATAAATATGTTTGGATGCAAACATAAATATGTTTGGATGCAAACATAAATATGTTTGGGACCCAAACATATGTTATGTTTGGGACTGTTGCAAACATATATATGTTTGCTGCAAAATATGTTTGGGACATATGTTAGAGAGGCGTTTTTTTCCTCCATGTATCAGTTAGAAATATCAAGATATTGTATTTATGGTAAAATATTGAAATTAATGACGTTTAGTACATTTTATACAGGTATATGATGTTTTTGACGGTTAATAGTGTTTACAAAAGGAGAAAAAGGAAAAACAAAAAATTAAATTGCATTTCTCCGAGAATAATGCTTAAATTTCGTACAATCTTGGAATAATGTACAGAAACAAATCATTTGTCATTAATATAGTATATGCTGTCACTTTGATAGTACATGCGACATTGATGGCCCATGTGACATACGATGCAATAGAAAACAAAAATATTATACACCTAAGTCTGCTTTTACACGGTAGATGGTTCCAGAAGAAGCCGTGTAAAAAAAGACATTGATCTTATACATAAAGGGAATTCCCCTAAATTAGTGTTATTCACATTTGCTTTGACCAGTAAAAATTGTTTGAACGCGCTAAAGGGGAATTCACTTAAATATTTAAGGGAACCCCCCCCCCATTCCTGATTTTAATTTTTCAAGATTTTCAATGGGCTGGTAAATCAATTCCAATGCTTGTTAAGGTTTGTAACTTTGCACATATATATTTGAAGATTTAAAAGAGAAGAAAAATAATTTACCAAAAAAATTTGTTGTTGTTTTTTGTAATTAAATAGAAGTCCTTATTTTTGATGGCGGGCATGATAACTCCTCATTGGAATATCGGAATCCGAAAATTCCGACGGTGTTAGAAAGAGTACATGTCTGGCTTTCGTATGAACTAGGATTATTGACTTTGCTCTAAAATTAACAAAATGACGGACCTTTGAAAAAATATTTTTGGAAAATCGCCGATTTTTTGACCAAAAACCAAGTTAAAAAATAACGAAGATCTTCGCCGATTGGCTTTATCCTAGTTCATACGATAGCTATACACTCACAGAGAAACGTGTAAAAATTTGAAATCGATTGGGTTATTAGCTTTTGAGTTATCGTGCCCGCCAAACGCAAAAGAGAAAAACGCGTTTAAAGTTTGAAAAGCCCTTTAGCCGTCACTTGTTGCTGACACAATAAATCGGCTATATCTTCAAGAGTTCTTGAGAGTTTCACTTGAAATTTTGTAAGGACATTCTTGAATTAGTGTAGACTCGAATTAAATCAGTGTTCGCAAACTATCGATACTATCGTTGGTTTCAGACTTTTTTCTTTCATAAATACTTTTTTGTGATATGAACATACTTCGCAAAAATTAAATTTGACAAAAAATTTAAGAACGTAAAATTTCAAATCGTGCTAAATGGAATAAAATCGTCTAAAAAAATTAAAAATATTCAATTTTCAAACCGTGTTATATCAAAACCGTGTAAAAACAGACTTAGGTGTATATATATATATACATATTTTATGTTATTATGTTATGTTATTTTATTACCTACCTTTAAATATGTGAACTAAAACACTCGCCGCCTGCGTGTTACTTGCAACACAAGTATAGTTTCCCGAATGTTCACGCCTTGTGTTAGAGATAACTAGCTCTGAGGACTGAAAATCTGTAAGAAGAGAAAAATCGTATATTTCATTTCCCAAAAAATATGTTTAAATTGTTTGTGTTTATTAAAAGAAATATCACAATAATTTTCCTTATATCTTCTGAAATACTTTGCACAAATTGATTTGACCCCTTTTAAGAAAATCCCATGTTTCATGTACTAATACATTGTTGGTGAATGTTTTAAAAATGAGATTTGATATATATGAGTTCCTAGTGTAATTTTCAACCAATATTGCTGTCTCGTGGGATATTGATTATGAGTAGACTTCCGATTTGTCATATAGTTATTGTAGTTTCTAACCCTATTGAAATTGGATAAAACCGGTTCAGATTAAGATATAGCTCTCATATATATTTTCGTCCATATATATTCTTCCGGGAGCATCAAGCTCCCAAGGTACGCCCGATAGAAATATAATTTTACACAGCGTATTGATTTAGGTACACATTGGTCAGATAGATATAACGAATTCCACAATAACGACAACCATATAGGTTAAAAATCAATTTGTAAAGAGAGATATGAAATTATATATAAAATATTCTTTTCAATTTGGACAGCGACAATAAAACTAGATATTGAGGAAAATTATTTGTTTTTGATTCGAAAAAATAATGTCGTCATATCTATTTTTTTTTATTTTATACAAGAAATTTCAGAAAAAATGTTGGGGTTTATTCTTCTGTTTTACCCGAAATTCACCGAAAAATTGACATATCACGAATTCCACAAAAAGGTCAACCACACAAGTGAAAAATCAATTCGTTAAGAGAGATATGAAATGATATAGGAAATATTCTTTGCAATCCGGAGAATATATTTTTGGTTGAATTTTGAAAAATAACGGTAGTTTTTTTTTTGGTTGTACCATTTTCGCGTGGAGAGTAACTTGGGCATATATTTATTAGTTTTATAGTGTCATTTGTCGTAAGTGTGAACGCTGTTAGCTAAAACAATATCAAAAATAAATATTAAATTCAAGTAAAGTAATATCTTACTAAGAATTATATATATATATATATAAACCTATATATATATATACCAACAGAATCCCGTCGTAAGTGCAGTTAAATAGTGTAAGAAAATATGTATCGCATGCGTGACTATATTATCATATGTTTCGTACAGACTCTTATATGAAATTTTTTTGATAATCTTGTTATGTGTGGATCTTGAGATGACAAACTCAAATAAAAGTTTGTCTTCTATCTCCATCGAAAAAATTTGTATCTGTCACGCACATGTTACATTCTTCCTCAATTAGTTGATTTAGAACTGGATTTACAAGCAAAAATTTCGTCCATAACTGCATAATATCCTGACAACATAGTTGTGTGGAGTATAAGAATTGGTATTTAGCATGTGCGTGACGATGTCCAAAGTTAAAAAAGTATATGTTACAATTTTTTGCGCCTAAATCGCGTAATCCTCAAAATTAGATTGGTTCCAGAAGAAGCCGTGTAAAAAAAGACATTGATCTTATACATAAAGAGAAATCCCCTAAATTAGTGCTATTCACATTTGCTTTGGCCAGTAAAAATTGTTTGAACGCGCTAAAGGGGAATTCACTTAAATATTTAAGGGGACCCCCCTCCCCCATTCACGATTTTAATTATTCAAGATTTTCAATGGACTGGTAAATCAATACCAATACTTGTTAAGGTTTGTAACTTTGCACATATATATTTGAAGAATTAAAAGAGAAGAAAAATAATTTACAAACAAATTTTGTTGTTGTTTTTTGTAATTAAATAGAAGTCCTTATTTTTGATGGCGGGCATGATAACTCCTCACTGGAATATCGGAATCCGAAAATTCCAACGGTGTTAGAAAGAGTACATGTCTGGCTCTCGTATGAACTAGGATTATTGACTTCGCTATAAAAAAAAAATGGCGGACCTTTGAAAAAATATGTTTGGAAAATCGCCGATTTTTGACCAAAAACCAAGTTAAAAAATAAGGAAGATCTTCACCGATTGGCTTTATCCTAGTTCATACGATAGCTATACACTCACAGAGAAACGTGTAAAAATTTGAAATCGATTGGGTTATTAGCTTTTGAGTTATCGTGCCCGCCAATCGCAAAATCGAGCTTCAAAATGTTAGCATCATTTAAAGGTAGATGCAGATAAAATTTTAAAAAATGGTACATAAGAGACGTTGTCCAAATTTTGTAAGCTTCTAGTTCACGGCATATGTCAGCTACTTCGTTAGGTATGTGAGAATTAAATTATTCTCACATGTCCAAATATATATTATTATATTTGGTTCTTACAGAGAACTGCATATGTCAGAAGAGCTAATCAACATACACATCAATATTGACCATAATTAAAAATTTTGTAGCATTTTTTTCAAGCTTTCTAATCTCATGATTCAAGCTTGATTCAAGATACAAAATTTAGTATCATTTAGAACATATCAGTATGAATGTCTAAAACTTCCTAGTATGAATTTCTAAAACTTCCTAGTATGAATTTCTAAAACTTCCTAGTATGAATTTCCAAAACTTCCAACATATCCCAATCCTACACTCGAACAGTGATCCTAACTTCAAATTTCCAGATTCCAGCTCTATCGGTTCATGAGTACACGCTTTCTTGCGATTGCGATGAGATTTTGCACAAGGTTCCAAATTTAGCCTAATTGGATTTTGTTGAAATCGGTTCATAAGTATATTCGGTCGATTGCAAAGGGCGCAGTGCTGCTGTGTAGATATACCGATAATACAAAATGCTGTGCACCTCTTATTTAAGTTACTCTGCTTAATGCATGCTATAGGCCAGGAATCCATATTTTTTTACAAAAAAAAAAAAAAGATTTTTTACCATATACGACTACAAAATACCAAATTACAACGCATTCTGTAGAAAAACGCGCTCAATGACCCCATAATATCGAACAATGGGGGTACCCTTATATGGGGGCTATCCAAAAAATGGGCCTGTTATATGGCAGCTATGCCTAAACGTGAACCGATATATCCCATATTGTAACTTGACCTGACTGCAGACAAAAGACAAACCTATGCAAAATTTCAGCACCCTATCTCAATTCTCAATTCAGAAGATAGCGTGATTGCAACAGACGGACGGACATGGCTAGATCGTCTTAGAATTTTATCCTGATCAAGAATATATATATTTTATAGGTCGGAAATGAATATTTCGAAGAGTTACAAACGGAATGACAAAATTAATATACCCTCCATCCATACTATGGTGGAGGGTATAAAAAGGGGGTTATGTGGGGACGACCCCAAAAAGGGGGCGAATATTAAACATTTTTGGTAGGGAGATTTGTTACCATATACAACTACAAAATACCACATTGCAGCGAATTCGGTTAAAAAACGCGCTCAAGAACCCCAAAATATCGAAAATTTGGGGTAACCTTATATGGGGGCTATCCGAACTAAATTACAGCCAATTCGGTGGAAAAATACGATCAAAACTCCCAAAATACTGAAAATTAGGAGGTACCGTTATATGGGTTACCAGAAAAAGTGGCCCTATATATATAATTTTTTGTGGATACATTTAGTACCCAATAAGAACCCAATGTACCAAATTTCAGCGTATTAGGTTGAAAATGCGCTCAAGAACTCCAAAATACCGAAAATTACTGTTATATGGGAGCTATGCCTAAACGTGGACCGATATATCCCATATTCTAACTTGACCTGCCTGCAGACAAAAGACAAACCTATGCAAAATTTCAGCACCCTATTTCAATTCCTTCAGAAGATTACAACAGAGGGACGGACATGGCTAGATCGTCTTAGAATTTTACCCTGATCAAGAATATATATACTTTATAGGGTCGGAAATGAATGTTTCGATGAGTTACAAACGGAATGACAAAATTATTATACCCTCCATACTATGGTGGAGGGTATAAAAACTTTATATATTTTAAGTCTGGAGAATGTGAGCATTACACCAGTAGAATTTTATATAATTTTAGCTACCTCTTAAAATGAAATGAGGTCAAAATCAAAATGTACATATGCAGTACATATATTTGCGCATCTCTGATATACATATACCCACAGTTGTAAAGGGTATCATATAGTGGCCCCGTCCGACTTTTGTGGTTTGATTGTAGGCGTCACTCAATTCATCGACGTTGAAAGAAATTTTATTTTTTACCTGACATTCTTATTTCGACCTCAAGGAATAGTATGGGTGAGATTTTTGGAAGGTGTATTGCAGAAGAATACACCCTCAAAAAATCGTATCCATACAGTGCTTTATTGTAGAAAGTATAGTTCTTTTTTATTGTGTACCTCAAACAAACAATGATTTTTAAAAATAACGTTAGTTTATAGTATTTGTTGTTTATATTCACGGACACCCCATAATCCGTAGAATTAACAATTTCCAACCGTTCATGCATATATTTATTAGGAATAAAAACAACACAAGCAACTACTCCGTGCGTAAGATTGCATTTTTTATTGCATCTACAGAGTCGTAAAAGGAATCAATTAAAAATTTGACTTCGTTTCACCATTTTCAGTATAGTTCTTGTTGACAAAATTCCAAAGTACTAAACACTAAGCTCGACGTTTGGTCACATAGAGATCATCGAACTATAACTGTGTCTTTGACATGTTTAAGTAGAAACGGATTTTTTCTATAATAACATCCAGATCAACAAAGGAGTCTACATTTACTTACGTGTACGATCCTTTTGAATAATTACAGAACGCATGTCCATCCAATTAAAGATATTTTCACGATTCGCGATATGTTTAACATTATCAGCAAACTTCGAAACTATTGACGTTGTAATAGCTGGTGGGAGGTCATTTAAGTACAGAACAAATAATATATGACCTATGTGACTGTCTTATGAAACACTAGAAGTAGCAGTGTTGCGATGGGCAATACAGCAACAGCAAGGTAGTGATCAATAACTAAAGCATTGGAAAGCGCCTGTCTGCATCCGAACTATGTGAATGTGGTTTCCAGTAGATACAGTAATTCAGTTTAATTGAGCATTATAGACACAAATAGAAATAACCCATTCGAACCACATCCTGGCTGAGCTATAACCCCAGCAACCACGCTGGAGTGATAAAAACTAGGATCCCCCAGCTCGAGTCCAACGAATTAGTCTTTAATAGTCCGCGGTATGGACAACACTGAAGTCCTACAACAACCAGTAGTATTAGGATGACAGGAGCTGGTCGAGACACGACTACGTGAGTGAAAAAGGCTATGATGAGGTTCAGGGCATCAGTAGAAATTGAAGCTACATTTCCTTCTACTTGAGGAGAATTGACAATATTTGACGGCCTAGATGATTAAGGCGTATCAGGCATTAGAATGCAACATGGGATCTTATCAGGTTCACAATCATATCCATATTTTAAACGCTTCAATCCATTTAAAACAGGTTTGCTGTCTTATTTGAATTGTTTATTATTTTTATTTTTAGATCTCGCAAATGCTTGTGTTCCATTGTAGTCCAGACAACTTTTTATAAAAATCTTTCGGCACACAGAGCTAATTGTAAACTATATTCAGATTCAGAACATAAATACAGGATAAAAGGACATGTCAGTTAGTGTTCTGTAACAATTCACTTAAATGTATGTAGTTTTTTGTAGGAAAACATTAGTTTTTTCCATACGAATGTTATGTTATTTTCGACATTATTGATAGTTGGAAAGGCGAGGTTCATTTCTATGGTCGAATGGTATTGATCTTCGTGGTATGTTTGTGGTTCAGTCGTTTAATGTAACCCTCTTCTACTTGAAATACAAAGATAAGGTCTAGAAAATATGGCTGGAGTTACGGACAGAATTTATCTGAAATAGACCAAAACCAGGCATTAAGGATTTATCTTCGGATATTTATCTTCCACGAAATACTTGGTACATTAAAATCAACCAAAAACTTGATTGTGGTTTTCATAAGTTATTTGAAGAGACGAAGGTGGAACATAATTTTCTTAAAATTATGTTTAACTTGAACGGCAACAAACTCAATGTTTAAGTTCGATACATTGTTTCACCTTCTACAGCATTACAATTAACCACTTTAATTGGCCGCTCTTCGGAGCCCAATGGGGAAATCTTCTCTGCAAAACGTTTGGCAACCCTGTCGTGATTGTTGATAAATTTTTGTCGTGCTCCTGTTCTTGATTAAAAATATTTATTTTGTGTTTTTTAACCCGTTTGTGAATCTTAAAAAGTGGTAACAGTGTTTAAAAAATATTTTGGATTTGTCTGTGCTAATTGGTGTAGTGAGTTTTTGTGATAAATAATAAAAATCAATTTGTTTTCTAGTTGGTATTCTGTGTTCCATTCCCTGTTTGCTTCCCTTGTTACATTTCTTCATTTCTTTGTTGTAACGTTATTCTTGTTTATTTTCTTAGTATCTTTTTGAGTTTTATCTGTTTTTCAAATATTTGAATTAAACATTTTTTTACAATGGTATGAATTGTGTAACATCTCTAACGAAGATGAATTGTGCGTTACATGTTGGTTTTGTTTAAATCAGTGGCATGTTAAGTGTGGTCGTATCAACGCGAAAGTAGTTGATACTATTAGAGACAATGTTGGCGTTCGTTGGTGCTGTAGAAAACTTTCTGCCGATTTTTATAATTTTGTAAAAGATTTGCAATCGGAGCTTGTATCCATTAAGAAAGACTTTACATCATTAACAAGTCGTTTTGAAAAATTTTCGAATTTGTTTAATAAGTACCAAGAACTCGATGAATTTGTGTTGTACCAAGAACTCGATGAATTAGTACACAGGTGTTGTCAGCTCCTTCATCTGGTCCGTCTTCCGAGGTTGTAGCTGGCAATTCCCCACTACCTACCCAAAGACCATTATCAATGGCCCCTGTCATGAAAATGGTTTTTGTGTCTAGGTTTGTGCGTGATACCTCGGCTGAGGATTTAAATTACTATATCAAATCAAAAATAAATGGTAATTATTTTCTAAGATGCTACAAGCTTCGATCGGCATACTCTGAAAGTAGATCATCATTTAAAATATTAGTTCAGAATGATATATTTCCACGTTTGATATCGAAAGATTTTTGGCCTGCTAGAGCGTTTGTTAAAGAATTTCTAGAAAGATCAGATAATTTAGCTCATTTACCTCAGAGATCTGAACCAGTATCAAAAAACTAGATAACCTATTTACCATTTGCTATCAGAATGTAAGGGGGTTAAACACTAAATTAACTCGTTTATTTACTGATAGCATTGGTTTAAATTTAGCATTATTGTATTTACTGAGACTTGGCTCAAAACGTCTTTGTTAAATAGTGAAATTATGTGTTCAAAATATCAAATATTTAGAAAAGATCGTACTGGTAAAAAAGGTGGCGGCATCCTTATTGCAATTGATGCCAAATTTTCCACTAATTTAATTAAATTAAATTGTTTTTCTGACATATCAATTGAATTGGATAAATTTAAACTATTCGTTACGTGCTCATATATACCTTGATATTTATATCAAGGTATATATGATATTTATAATCAGCACTTTGGCAGCACTAAACTCAATTATTAATATTATGAATGATTCCGATAGAATTTTAGTTCTTGGTGATTTTAATATGTCATCTGTAAAGTGGCCCTCATTGCCAGACTCAGAAAGTTTAGCGCCTTTGACATCTGAAGCAAATGTAAACCAATATACATTTGATATTGTTAATCGATTTTGTGAAATAATATTTTAAATTGTAATGATAGAATCCTTGATCTAGTATTTGTAAATTTTACACAATTTTTTGAATTAATTCGAATTCCTGCTATATGTACTCCAGAAGATAATCATCATCCAACATTATATATAACCATGAGCCATAATTCTACAATTAACGAAAGTTCATGTGACTCATTTAAAAATATTCTTAACTATAAAAAAGCAAATTTTCGAAAGCTTAATTCTTGTATTTCATCTGTAAACTGGACAACTGCATGTCAATGTAAGAATCACTCCGATTTTGAATTTATAATAGATAAATTTTATAATTTATGAAATGTATAATTAAATTTATTTCTGAATGTGTTCCAACTGTTAGAATTAAAAATTCTGACAGATATCCATGGATTTCGCGTGAGTTATCAAGTATAAAAAATTTAAAAAATAAACTTTTTCGAAAATATAAGAAGTCAGGCTCATCTATAGAAAATTACCTCAACAAGATCAAAAATAATTTTAAAACCAATCCGAAGTCATTTTATGAGTTTGTTAACTTAAAAAGAAGTCTCCTCAAAACCCACAATTTTGAAATGCAACAATAAGGAGTTTGTAAACAACTCTGAAATAGCAGAATGTTTTGCAATTTTTTTGTGTTTTTCCAAATATATATGCTATTTATACAAACTCAAGATGTTGCTAAAAATTTACATACTTTAAAACCAATTAAACTTCCAGGTCCAGATGGTATGCCTAGCATAATTCTCAAATATTGTTCTGACACTTTAGCAACGCCTTTTACGTTGCTATTTAATCATTCCTTAAATTCTGGTTATTTTCCCACTATATGGAAGAAATCTTTTATAGTACCGTTGCACAAGCCTGGTAGTCTATCAAACGTCTCAAACTACAGAGGAATTGCAAAATTAAGTGATATCCCAAAATTGTTTGAAAAATTAATTACTGCTGTTATTTCTCACAAAATTAAATCCATTTTAAGTTCATATCAACATGGCTTTCGTAGTGGTCTTTCAACTATAACAAATCTTATAGAGTTTACTTCAATTGTAATAAAGGGATTTGTTCAGCGAAATCAAACTGATACCATTTATACAGATTTTAGTAAAGGTTTTGATAGGGTTGACCATGAACTCTTATTATATAAATTAGATAATATGGGTTTCAGTATATACTTAGTCAAATGGACATCATCTTACTTACAAAATAGATCACAGCTAGTTTTGTTAGAAGGATGTCTCTCAAAATCGATTAACGTACCTTCAGGTGTTCCACAAGGAAGTCACCTCGAGCCGGTTCTTTTTCTATTGTTTATAAATGATTTGCCAACTTCTGTAGTAAATTCTAAATTGTTAATGTATGCAGATGATGTCAAGTTATTCATGACCCATAATTCTGAGAAACAATCCAATTTACTCCAAAATGATTTAAATAACCTTTTTCAGTGGTGCAGATTAAATTGTATGGATTTAAATTTGAACAAATGTAAACATATGTGTTTTTCTAGAAATTCTTTATTGATGAGGCAATACAATATTAACGGTTCGGTTTTATCAACAGTATTTTAATGGATCCAAAATTAAACTTTAACAATCATCTTATTTCTATGGTAAAAAAAGCATATGGTGTATTAAGTTTTATAAAACGGTGGGCCAAAGAATTCTCGGATCCTTATATAACAAAACAACTATACACGTCTCTTGTTAGACCTATATTAGAATATGGTTCTGTTGTATGGGATCCTCAATATGCAATATATTCCGATAAAATCGAATCAGTGCAGAAAAAATTCTTACTTTTTGCACTGAGAGGTTTACATTGGAATAGTGATTTTGTGTTGCCTTCTTATACTAGCAGGTTAAAATTAATTCGGTTACCTACATTAAAAAGTAGACGTATTATGTTGAACACTATGATGGTACTAAAAATATTATGGTGTGTACGTGATCCCTACGAATGGGGAGGTCGCCCCCTCGGTCGGCAGGGGTGGGAAAGTGAGGCGTGGGAACGTTCGATAAAAATATCTTCCAGGAGCCTCATTCGCCTAGTTCGGATTGTAGGGGAGAGTTTCTCTCTCTTCTACTATATCTTCTGGAAACTACATTCGCTTAGTTCGGATGCAGAGAGGCGCTTTCCAATGCTGTGGTTGTAGTTGTTGATCACGGCCTTGCTGTAGCTTTCTTGCCCATCGCAACATCACTTGCTTTTTCGCTTTCGTAGAGTAAACACTTGCAATCTAACTCTCGTAGATAAAACACTTGCTTTCTAACTCTCGTTTGTTAAACTTGCTTTCCCGCTTTCGTTGAATAAACATCTCTCGCTATCGTAGTTAACGCACGCTAAGGTAAAATCTTGTTTCTCACGAAACCCATCTACATTACAATAAAGATTGAAAATATTTTCTAAACACTATTTCGTTATTCTTTTCTTTATTTTTGGGTTTCACTGCATCTCGGTATCACGCCAACACTCAATGTTAAGTGTAGAATCAGAATCCCCCAATTCACATGTAAAAGTAGGGGGCTGATTAATGTCCTCTGATACTTAATTATATATAGTTATTTAAAGATGTTTACAGTTTTGTAAAAAAAGACAAATTCGCCGAATGTACTATTATCCCGGTAGCTTCGGCATTTTATGGGGCACATTCGGCACCAGACCCTCTAAAGGTTATATTTTGTTTTAATATGTGACTCAATGTTTGACTTTTAAGGCTATATTTTCTAACGGCGGACTTTGACGTCTCAAGGTCACACGCACCATCAGAAATAGATTTTTGCAATTTAATTGTCAAGCACACAGATGCATAAAACTCACTGTTATTTTGTATCTAAAAGATTTTAACAGCTGCCATGCCCAGAAAGTAAAGGAAACGCGAAAAGAATTATATTTAACAATAACTTTTTTAATTGTTTTTTATACAATAACTAGCTGAACCCGTGGCGCTTCGCTGCCCATACATAAGTTATTAACATTAGATAGTTAGCGTCGAAAACTATTTGTAGGTATTTCGTAGTGTAATATCAGTAATAATTTCGTAGCAGCCGGAATATGTATTAGTATATAATATTCTATTCAATAGATTACAAATACATTTTTAAATAATCTTTAAATAACGGTGGTAGTATTAAAAAAAATTTAGCTTGACTTTTCTAATCAGTTGTAATATTACCATACATATATTATTTTCTCCAATATTTACATGTTTCTCATTAATCGTTCCAAGACCACTACAATCCTTCATTTATATTACAGCAATTTTTTATGTCTATATTCTCAACTATTTCCCCATGATATGATTGGGATCCCTTTCTCACTCCGATTAATATCGCTTATATACCTGACGTATGATCCTTGTTAAGTTTGAGTTTGTATTTTTAAAATTCACAATAATGCATTATCACATCATAATATTTTTACCGGTCCTAGATATAGTATTATTATTCTTAAGAAACCATGATCAAGTCCGAAGATAGGGTTTGTGGCATTTGAGTTAGTCATTTCCTCTATACATCCTTGAAATATATCAGCTATAATGATAAGCCACAATAGATTTCGGACTTTTATAACTTTTATTCCACAATCAGTATTTCTCTTTTGGATATCTCCCATATTGAATTCATAGCCTTTTTCTTCAATGGTGGTTAAATTTTTAAAATTAAAAAATCCAAATTTTAATTTTTTTTTTTTACAAATTGACAAAATGTAAAAATTAGAATGTCAAAAATTTTTCATTTTACACAAATTTTATTCCAATATAGCAGAAACGGCAAACGTTGTTTTGCCGTATCCGAATTGCATCAATTTAGGTTTTGTAAAAATTAACGACCTCATGCAAAATATATTTCAGAAACTATTTACCATTTAAATTATGTGATATTTCAGCAATAAAAAATACGCATAATATTTTCCTCATTTTGATCATATACAATTCATAAACATCAAAATTGTCCCAGACGTTCTTGATTTATAAAAGGTGTAACACAACATTCGATTACTCCAATCTCCGACTTTATTAGGTTATTCTCAAAATTTTTGTTGGTAAAACTCTTCCCACTGCAATTAAAAACGTAGGAAAATGTGAGTCAAATTGGTGCCGTCGTTATCAATGGAAACATTTTTCACACCATGAAAAATATATTTGAGGAACAATAAAATCACATATAAATTAGACACCTATATCATCTAATGCGCAATTGTCTCCATGTTGGATTCAAATTTATATATTTATACTTCCCAAATATAAGAACAATTTCAAAAATATCATCCATAGCTAGCTAAATTGTTGAGGTATTTGTAATCATAACAAATACCCCATAATGGCCTTGGGAGCATTTTATAGCCACGGAATGCTTTATTTGACATTTCCATATTGTCGGATGAATTCAATGGAGTACGTTCAAGTCTTGGAAGACAAATTATTGCCATTTTGGGAAAGCAGCAACAATCAAGGACTCGTTTTTTAGCAGGACAACGCACCAGTTCATAAAAGTCGCCAAACTCAAGTATGGTTAAAATCGAAAAATGTTAAAATTTCCGACCAGAATCCGATCGAGAACATGTGTGGAATCTGGACTCATCGTGTCTATGCAGAAAACCTCCAATACCAAACTGTATTCTACCTCCAAGAAGTGATTATCGATGAATGGCGGTCAATCGATGAAAACTTGCGAATAATTTTAATCAACAGTGTGATGGATAAAATTTTTGAACTTATTCAAAATATGGGAGGCCCTACCCATTAATTATAAAAGTTATTTTATTTTATTTAAGTTTTAAAAAATAATTTTTTCTAATTTTGCGTCTTTAGTTTTGCAACACCAGCAATTTTGAATGTGCAGAATTCGGCGAAACCATAAAGAATAAATTAATTATTTTTGTTGAATAATATGTGTTTTTGATCGTTTTAATGTGAACAATAACTTAATGGGTCCATTTTATTTGTCAACTAACATACCAATTGAATTAAAGGTGCGTCTATAGTTATGATATGCAGTGTATAATTCCTCGTCATCGCGGAATTTTCGAAGTTTATCTTGCCTATCTTACTTACATGGGTTGGCATGACTTACTGCGAAAATTTCAGTAAAATTTATTTAGCGGTTTTTGTGTCAACAACCAAAAGAGTTTCCATTTTCTACATTTAGATTAATTAAATGCAGTGAGGAGTACATTTTCCCCTATTGTACCACGCCAATTTTTATAGGGATGATGCGTATTTGGTAGCAAGTTACTCAGCCAAATTTGAAGTGGGAATCTGTAACCCTTCTTAAGATATAAGCTTAGAAAATGAATATTAGTTCAGATGTATAATTACTTTCGATGCGATAACTCCACATCCACGTGAAATTTTGGAAGTTTAATAGCCTATATTATTTCCCTCGGTTGGCATGATGTGCGGTAAAAATCTCAGTAAAATCTGTTCGGGCTTTGAATCTAGAAACAAAACCTTTTTTTTTATTTTCTACATGTAGATTTTTTGAGTGTAACGGAGAGTGCATTTCCACCGATCTTTTCTCGCTCATATTTTTATGAATAATGTGTATTCACACCTACGATATACAGATAAATTTTGAAGGGGTTATCTGTAACCGTTCTAAAGATAAACGCATATTACATGTTCAGAAAATTTGAGGTATGTTTACTATTGATGCTATAACTCCGCATCCACGCGGAGTTTTAAAAGTTTATATAGCCTATATTACTTTCAGGGCATGTCCCGACATACAGTGTAAATTTCATTAAGATCTGTTTAGCGGTTTTGGCGTCTATCGGTAACATACAAACAAACAAATTTTTTTCCACTTTTATATATATATTTAGATAGTAAAAAGGAAAATTGGTACATTTTGGGTGGACAAAAATCACCGTCATTCAATAAAGTACCTTACCGTTTTAGTGATTTCTTTAAGAGTAGGGACTTTAAAAGAAATCTGTATGAATTTTATAACGGTACTTACGTAGATTGTAAGAATGAATCCAAAAAAAATAACTACAATTATAGAAAGAAAAATAATTTTAAATGCGTACAAGCAAGGCAAGACCTGAATACGACCTAAATAATGGGCAAAGTACTGTATTTGAATATTCTTAAAGAATATCTAAAAGTGCTCAATTGCTAGGATTTGGAGACGATTACTAATTTAAACGTGACAATGTCCCCAAGCACACGGCACAAATAGATCGCATGTGGGACTTGTACAACACTCTGCATACCCTTAAAACTCCGCCACGGTCACCCGACCTGAATCCGATAGAGCATTTATGGGACCACTTGGATTAATGTGTTCGAAAACATCATATTAACTCCAAAAGTATGCTAAAACAGGCACTGTTGGAGGTATTGCAGAAAATAAGCCCAGACGTTACCAAAAAATTAGTTAATTCTATGTAGAGGCTGTGATCAAAAAAAGAAAAATTGACAAAGTACTTTACTACATGACGAAGACTTTTGTCCACCCAACCTTTCTAAACCATTATTTTATCTATAACCATTAATGTAGCCTTATGTTATAACTTAAATAGAATTCAAATAAATAATAATTATTGTTAAATGCAATTTTTTTCTGTTTCCTTTATTTCTGTTAAAATCTTTTAGAGACCAAATGTCGGGGACTTTTGTCCACCTGTGTATGTAATTTCGAAACATATTAAAATATTAGTTTTAAAGACAAACTTAGAAACATTTTAAGGAAATAATATAGCATTATCTGTATATCGCCGAATATGCCCAATTTTAAAATGCCGAATCTAGTCGAAGGTGTAGTTCTATAGCTTTTTTTATTTTTTTCAATCAAATTCTAAAAACATTATATTTTTGATAATTTTTATGAGAATATATATTGTCATTAACAACTTTTTAATAATACTTTATTTTCAGGTATGAATGCGATATTTACGGGTCGTTGTTTTTCCCTGTATATATATTCAAGCACAATTGTGTATTTTGGCCACAAAACAGAATCAATAAGCCGATTATAGATGTTATCAGCGACAATAACTTTAAATGATGAAATTGAGTTGAATTTATGAATTACTATATCAGTAGTTTGACCAAGATTAGATTTAATTATAAGAACTCTTTTTTTAATGGCTTATAAGTTCATGATTCAAAAGGGGGCAAGAGGATTGTTGACTGTTTCTCCGTTAGATAAATCATTTGTAGATTGACAGTTTAAAGGCAGATAAATATTTGAAACATAGGAGGATCAATTAGAATTCGACGGAGAATCGTTTTCAGTGCTCTCATTTTCCTCACGTTTGTTTTTGTTTAATTTTCTGGCTAATTTACGTCGTTTCGGAGACGATTGGGGTGATTTTATTTTTATCTACTTTTAATTTTCATCCTGAATCTCCAGAAAGAATTTGTTTTTCCATTGGAAAAATCGGCGTGAAACACATATGGATTTAAAAAGACAAAATAACCCTCTTTCTCCTGACAATAGTAAAAATCCATTTCTTTGTTTTGATTTCCGCACATTTATTTTTTGTTTTGTACGCTAATTACAATCATATGGAAAGAAATACATACTGCATTATGTCGATAGCAAAATTTACATCCTTGTACATATATATATATATATATATATACAATTTTTTACTTTTCTTTCATTATTTCCAATTTTACAGAAAATATTTGAGCATTTTATAAATATTTCCAAGCTGTCAAAATTAATTTATTTTCGTTACATACTCTCAATTGCTAGGGATGGGACAATTTCCTTGTTTATTCAGAGAGTGATTCGGTGTTCGCTCGAACAACGAGTGTGAGAGTGAACAACGCGCGTCTGTACATGACATGACAAAGGAAGGTTCAGCCAGTCAACAGGTGACTTGGGAAAATGGGTAGAAAAAAAATACAAAATGATGTATGCAATAAAGCACCGGAAAAGCAGAATACGAGATGACGTACTGTTTGTTGACAAGTACGACGGCTGATGAGGTGATCGCAATAGAATTGTTATTGCAAAAATGATATCACGATTTGTTGTTGCGAAAACTATGCACAAAGCAAGCACAAAATATCAAAGATTTTCTTTATGTTTTTGTTTTGCTGAAAATGTACAGACACCGCAATGTACATATGTGTATTGAATGTTTTCGATATGTGAAAATAATTTTTTGTTGGTTATTTCGTTCTTTTTTTATTGAGTGACAAATCCTCTCAATGTCACTTAGATAATAATTATTTATAAACAGTCCTCGGAATATGGGTCACAACAAGAAATCTCCATGAAAAATTTATTGAAATTCATTGTCAAAAATTATAATTTCAGTAGTGTTGGCGTGTTATTTGGGATACCATTTGTATTTTGTTTTTGAAACTATTTATTAATGGGGAATGTGTGGCATTGTCCATCAAGGGGTAAGGCAGAGAAGACAATAGTTTCAGATCTCGCCACTGGTCCTCATCAGTTCCTTTAGTTTTTTATTTCCGCCTTAGGTACTTTGGATACCCTCCACCATAGGTGTAATGACAGATACTTGAAATGAAAATATAGGGAACATACCAAAAAGTGAACCTATACCGAAAATTCTACAAATCGGTTTATGTAAACCACTATGTACACCAAATACAAACACCGCATGGGAGAATATACAATCCCCAAACTACTGGTACAAAGTTAGATTACATAGTGTAGGAAATATCGAATATTTGGGGTTATAATTATATGAGGGCTATGTCTAATTAATGACCGACATATGTCAATTTCGATTCCAATATATTTGTTTTATGTCTCAATTCTTTCCTTCAGGAGGTATAATTTTATGGGGGAGAAGCCTAAATGCTGGCCGATATATTTCATTATCGTCAGGTTCGAGTTTTTTAGCACGATTTCTTTAGAAAGCGAAATGATTACAACCGATGGCTTAATCGGCTTAGAATTCCATAATTTGTAGGGGAAAACTGACTATTTCGAGTAAGGACTATCCCCTATACTTTGGTAAAATACGCCTATATGGGGCCAACCCCTACACACGGAACTAATCAGCTAACTATTTTAATATATAAAAGTAGATATATCGACGCCTACGAAGAATAGTATGCTAAGTCTGAAAAGTGAATTTTTCAGTAGAAGCTTTCAAAGTATGGAAGTTTCTTGAATCTTACGTGCCATGCTAAGTACATTTTTGCTTATAATTTCAGAGAATTTAAATTAAGGATCGTAGTATCTAAAAACGTAAAGAACTTTTTAAAACAAGCTAAGTCGACATAGCATACTATGCTTCGGAGTCGTCGATATGGGAACTACCCCTAAAAGGAGGCGAATATTATAATTTTTGGTAGGAAGATTAGTTGCAATATGCGACTGTTTTAAAAACGCGCTAAAGAATCCCAAAAGTGCCGAAAATTGAGGTGTCTTATATAGGGACTACCCGAAAAAATGGGCCTATATTTACAGGTTTTAGTGAAGAAATTTGGTACCTAATAAGAACGCGAAAATACGCTAAATTGGGGGTACCGATATATGGGGGATAACAGAAAAAGTGGACCGATATTTGTAACTTTTAGGGGAGACATTTGGTACCCAAAAAGAATCCAATGCCCAAAAAATGGGCCTATATTTACAGGTTTTAGTGAAGAAATTTGGTACCTAATAAGAACCCAGTGTACCAAATTTCAGCGAAAATACGCTAAATTGGGGGTACCGATATATGGAGGATAACAGAAAAAGTGGACCGATATTTGTAACTTTTAGGGGAGACATTTGGTACCCAAAAAGAATCCAATGCCCCAAATTTCAGCGAATTCGGCGAATCCGTTATCATCCAAACATGGGACAAATTATGTATTTCTATAAAAATACTCCGAGTTGGAACTCATTACATTTGACCTCTACTTTTGCGTACCGAACCTTCCTGGCACTGAAACTTCAACTTCTTAGAAATAAATCCAAGTTAAATCTCACCTTTTCCACCTATTTTTTCTTTAGATTCGCTAAATATTTGTACACAATCATGATGCTCAACCCATCTTGTTTAATAAGATGAATGTAGTCGTTTGAAAGATTTACTTGCTTCCTAAAATATTCTACATAATGTAGCAGACTCTTTTGGATGTTAAATGCCCAAAATTGTAGAAAATATACTTCGAATTTTTTAAATCTTTGAACCTGCATTTGAACTTAATTTTAAAAATGTGAAAAGAACAATGAATGTATATAGCAGAAATGAATTTTGATTTAAAAATGGTCTGCACTCCATTGTAATTGCCTGACATGTTAGACACGCCGTAATATTCTTAACCTCTCGATTTTTTTATCTAAACCCAAACTATATACAAATGCATAGTTTCATCCGCTAAAACCGATAAGAATACACCACTTTTCACTTCCTTAACAATAGACTTCTGGATGTATTCTTCAATTAGTTCTATTAACTCGTTCTGTATTCTGGTACTCAGGTGTGTTGAATCTTTGGGTGTACTCTCCAAAAATTTTCTAAGTTTACGTCTAACACCAGTATTCAGTAGACATTACTTCCCCCTCAAGGCGATGTCTTCTCTTTCACAAAATAAAATTGCCTCAATGGCCCATTTAACATTATACTTTCATTATACTTTACTTTTTTAATGTATTGTAATAAGAGCCCAACGCGATTTGGGCTCGGGCCCTACGGGACCAGTGAACTGCAAATAGGGTATTAACTGCACATGGGTCCAGAAGTGCTCAGACGCGGACTCGCCGAGAACCCAGGAAGAGTTGAACAATTATGGTTGGCCCAATGTTACAATTGACTGTATTGCCAGACTGCGGATTCACTTGAGTCGGTGGAACGGACCGACCAGCGGAAGCGGACGGACGTTTACGTCTATAGGAACGCGGACAACAATCCTTGGGGAAGGAGAAGAGGGATCGGACGGATGAAGTAGGGTGTGATGTCTGCCCCTACACTCTTCGCATTCGGGGTAATTTATGCAATTACGGAGCACGTGAGCGGCCTCAAAACAGTTGGACCAAACGTGAAGTTTGCCCACGGCCCAGAGGCGCTTGTTTAGTGGTAGCCGTCTAAAGCTACCACAATGCCTAGGGTGGTGCTTCTGATGGCAAATCCTACACTTTATGGAACCTGCAGAGCCCTCACATGAATTCGTTTTTGGGTCGCTTCCAGAAGAGCGTACTGAACCAACAGGTGCAGTCTCCCGTAGAGGAGCTTCTGGCTCAGAAGACATCCCGGTCACAACAGGTTGGACTACTAATGCCTCTGATAAAGCAAACTGATTAAGAGGAGAGGCAGCTGCAGCTTTGGAAGTAGTCCTAGTATCAGGAGTGGGGTCCATATCAGTAAGCGGAGCCACATCTGTAATCTTCTCTGTCTTCGTTCGACATGATTACGTCATCCTCACAGTCGGGCAGAGGAGTGACTACCATCTTATTTAATTTTTTCTCTACGAAAAAAGAAAAAGGCTGCGAATTTAAGAAATTTAATCAATTGTTAATTGGTCAAAATTACCAACATGGCTACTGGTCGTCTTACAATCTCGTTTTTATATCGACTACTCTAACGCGACCGTCGGTACCTGGATAAACATAAACCTAACTTCCACGCGATGGGAGGTAATTGCTCGTGACGTATTACTACAACATCATCCGTTTGTTTATCGAACTCGGGATACTGTCGCTTATAAAGCTTATGGAGACTTTTGAGATACTCTTCTTTCCACCGGAGTCAGAATTGCTGAGTAAGTGCTTTTAATTTACGATACCGATTGACGATATGCAAAGGAGATTCTTCAATTAATGGTTCGGCAGGAGCCAGAATAGGAGACCCTATTAGAAAATGACCTGGTTTTAACGCTATAGGATTTTCTGCACAATCATTCATAGAACACAAGTGCCTTGAATTTAAACAAGCTTCACTACGAGAAAGTGAAATGTAAGTTATTAGCGTGTTTACGAAAATGTATGTGGTGTTCCAGCTGGGATAAATTTCCGTAAAAGCTGCTGGTGATTATATTGAGAACAAATCCAATCTAGACTTTCCAGATATACAATTTTGAATTCTCGATCTAATTCTCTTGAAGCAACGACAAAGTTGGTACCATTGCACTATAGGTCAAATGACCGTTTTAAAAAATCAAAGTTTCGTTCTTCACGAGTTGTTGCAATTTTTGTATTTAGAACATTCTAAAATAGAGACACGTGATATTTATTTGTGCTAAATATAAAGTACCGTTACACATCTGAACGTGCCAGTCGCTCAATACAATTTATTCTATAAATATGTTTATATTTCTGTGGTGCTTAGTCAACTTTGAGTGCGTATTATTTCGATTGTGTTTAAAATAATTAAGTAGTGTAAACTGGAAAATATAGATACAAGTGAGCGTATTTATATTAAATGAAAACATTTTTTATGTTTGCGATACTATACTTGAAAATAACCCTTTAGCCTATGAGGACTTTAAAGAGTTAAAGTAATTTGATAGATAGATTTTCAGTGAGCTATTAAAAAAAAAGAACCAATATGACCTCTTTGAAATTTTGCATATAATTAAATTTGCAAAATGAATTAGATTTTAGCTATTAATAACTACATTGCACAATGGCAAAGAATTGCCCACTCCCTACAAACTGCAGCAAAAAGAACAATTGGGTACCAAAAACCACCACCAAGAAACCCATGGTACGATCAGGAGTGTCGTAATGCTACTGATGTGAAAAACGCAGCGTATAGGGCAACCCTGCAGACAGTAGCAACACGTAACATGATGGAGAATTATCGGGAGAAAAGGAGAGAGGAGAAACGTGGTTTCAGAAAAAAGAAGAAAGAACAAGAAAAACGTGAGCGTGAGCAAATCGAGATGTACCGGAGTCAGAATGAAGTCCGGAAATTTTACCAACGAGTAAAACACCAAACCGAAGGCTTTGGTGCAGGCACATCCTCCTGAATCCTCGTTCAATACCGAACGAGGATTCAGACAAGGTCACAGTTTGTCGTGTGATCTTTTTAACATCCTACTGGAAAAGGTCATACGAGACGCAAAGGTGAACAGAAATGGCACTCTGTACACCAAACAACACCAGTTACTCGCCTACGCCGATGACATCGATATAATGGGTCGAACATTGCGAGCGGTAACAGCCACCTTTGAACAAATTGAAAAGGAGTCTGCCAAAGTGGGTCTGGCAGTAAACGGCGAAAAGACCAAGCTGATGGTATCAATGCGCAAGACGTCCAGTAGACTCGGACCAACTGTGGAACTTGAGAACTACAGCTTCGTGGTAGTTAAAGACTTTATATACCTTGGTACCGCCATAAATAAAACGAATGACATCAGTTTTGAAATTCGGAGAAGGGTTGTGATGGCCAACAGATGCTACTATGGTCTAAGTAAGCAGTTTAGAAACAAGGCCACCTCTCGCCAGACCAAACTCACACTTTACAAGACGCTGATACTACCCGTGCTATTATATGGATCAGAAGCATGGGTACTTGCACAAGCAGATAAGGCAGCTATAGGGGTGTTTGAGAGAAAAATTCTCCGAAAGATCTACGGGCCGATCTGCGTCGACGGTGAATATCGGCGTCGAATGAACCACGAGCTTTACAATTTATAAGCGGACATCGACATAGTCAGTCGTATTGAGCTGCAGCGACTACGGTGGCTACGCCATGTTGTGCGGATGAATGAAGATGCCCCAGCTCAAAAGGCATATAAAAATGAACCTACTGATGGTTCCCGTAGAAGGGGAAGGCCACAAATTAGATGGAAAGACCAAGTAGAAAACAACATCTTGGAACGTGGTCTTCCAAATTGGTGGACTTGCGCACAAGACCGACGCGCTTGGAAATCTTTTTTAAGCTCGGCTTATGGAACAACCGTTCTCTAACAAGCCAGCTAAGTAAGTAGCAAATAATATAATAAAACAAGTTATTATTTGAATTCAAATTGTTTTAATTAAATTTTTTTGTAATAGAGCACAAATCACAAAATAATAAATTTATGATTACTGATAAAATTCTTACAGGTTTTAATTTTGGTCATTTGACCTGTAGGCTTTTGGTGTGGTTTAAGTTGAAATCGGATAGATCATATATATGAGAGCTATATATAAATTAGATCCGATTTGAATCATATTTGCAAAGGCATTTTTGATCGGACTTAAAAATCGTACAAACCAAATTTCATCACAATCCGTTGTATATTGCGGATTTGGTGCATCTTAAACCTGAAATCGGACGAATATATATATGGGAGCTATATCCAAATCTGAACCGATTTCTTCCAAATTCAACAATAACAATTTTAGTAACAAAAAATCAGTTGGGCCATATTTCAAGACGAATACTATGATTTTGTTGCCGCTATGAATTTTTCACAGAAAAAGTGGTCATTTGACCTATAGTGCATTGTCGGAAAATATAGTTCAGGTGCACCCACGCCGTGAAATAGATGTATGAAAACCGGCTAAAATGTTGCTGTTGACAAATCTGATGCAGCTTCAAAATGTATTGCTTTCGTCGAAAAGCAGACAAATACGCATACATAGCCCTTCATAAGTTTACAATATCTATCTGTAAAAGATTTGATTTAAAATGAACCAGCGAAATCAGCGTCTGTAGTTTCAAATGGTCTTGTTATAGCTGTTCTCTCCGGAGGCAGTGATGCTATAATTTGGAAGCATGATCTTTTTTTCTCTAAGAAACAAGGTTTATATTTTGCGACAATAGCCAATATTGCTTGCGTAACATGCACAAACCTAAGTGAATTCCATCGTGAATGAAAATGTTGTGCAAATTTTCAACTAAAAGAAGTGAAAGTTTAGAGTGGTAGGATAATAAGATTGGATGTCTTTCTGAATATACAAGAGTTGAGGATTGAGGTAAACGCATAACGCCTTTATCGTCTAGAAAAGGATTCAATGGTAAATGGGAACTTTTAGAAAAATCTTCTATAATATCCTGAAAATGCGAAAAGAATGAAACATGGCACTGGATACCAGGTTTTTAAATATCAGTATCAAGTGCAGATGAAGCCATTGTTGTCCATGCCACCAAATTTGCTAAAACTGCGCCGCACAATTCTAGCCTTGGAAGTGAAATTGTTTTTATAGGTGCAACTTTTTATGGAGTTCGGCTATACGACCCAACGAAGTATTTGAATAGAATTAACACCCTGATATATTTCAACTCTTTTTCTGTCGAATACGGAAGAGAATCATCCCAATCAAACTTGCCTAGCCAAAGGCGTTGCATAATAATTTTTGCTACTATAATTACTGGGCTTAACCAACCTATAGGATCAAATAGTTTAGCAATTGCGGAAAGCACTTCCCGTTTTGTATAATTACACTGTGCGACACGAAAAATTTTCAGAGGTTCTAATGTACAAATTCTATTTAGTTGGAGTCCCTGGACCACGAAAATATCTTTGGTTTTTCTGGGTCACTTCGAAAATTAATTTTATAACGGTAAATGTAGAGAAAAACGTGGTCTCATTGATTTTCAATTTGAAACGCAAATAACTTATTTACTTTATAACGGATTTATACTATTCTTCTTTTCTTTCGCAGAGTAGAATTTTTCCTTTCAAACAAGATATATACTTTGTAAATTGGTAGAGAATTGGCTGATTTACAGCGGTTGGAATGTGAAAAAATACGCATAAAAAGAAAAAAATTATTTTTCTTTGGACTGTACGATGAAATTATGATATCAAGCCATATAATTTTTATTATATTACGAGGTTAAAAAATGGATGACTTATACACATTTTTGTATTTATTCTATGCATATTCTTTAAAGGAAATATGAAATGAAGTTATACGCGTTTCAAAATTAAAATCTATGAAACCACGTTTTTCTCTACATTTACCGTTATAACACCAATTTTCGAAGTGACCCTGAAAAACCAAAGGTATTTTCGTGGTCCAGGGACTCCAACTGAACGGAATTGGTACATTAGAACCCCTGAAAAAATTGTTTTTGTTTTGTATCACAGTGTTATGTTTGTGGACAAGAGGCTTGACATTAAAGTAGAAAATATATAATTGAGCATTCCATCTAATGCTCAGAGGTTTGTTTCCATGAGAAGAATTTGAGACTCTATTAAATGTTCGAGTCTGTCTGTAGCTCATAATCCTCGATAGGATTATTGGGAGAATATCTAAAAAAAATTCTCTATAGAGCCGTTTGATCTGCATTTAATATCACAACTAAAAATAATTGATATATAGTAATAATAATAATAAAATAATCTCCATCGTAAAATAGGGAGGGCCAAGTCAGGTTTAAGAGTCGGAATGACGTGCAGTATGTTGCTGATGTTTTTCCCATTCGATGCTCGGTTAGACACATTAAAAACAAACCCGTAGTTTTATAGTTTGTTTATCTGGGTTGATGACCGGACGATGAGGCAGAAAAAAACTGCAGAATTTTTCGACGTAGTCTAAACTGGCCTCGTATGGTCTAAATTCAAATACTCACGAACTACTCCATCGTATATTTCTTTAGTTTTGAGTTTCTAAGGAGTAATGGCTCATTTCGAAGGAACTGTTGTAGACCATTTGTCCTTGAATGCCCGAGATTTATATAATAGCCGTTAAATTCGGGTTTAATCAATAAAGTGCGCTTTGAAATTTTTTCTAATTCCCAAAAACTAAGGATAGTCTGGTTAGGATTAAATTCGGGAGAAAATTGAACATTTGTTGAAAATGTGGTAATACTGTTAGAGAGACCTATGTCACTCGTAGGAATTGGATCAGTAATAACCCAGTCGAATACAGTTTTCTGTGCAATTAAGGAACCAAACATATAGCTTGTATTACCGGCAGAAGTGTTTTAGGATATAAATCCGCTCCTATTAAAATGTCTACTGGTCAAACAGTCAAAAAGATTTGGCACATTTGCGACAATTTCCCTGCTGATGGAGAACGATGGAAAATTGCCTGAAATAGTGGGAACTACTAATGCTGTCATTGCCATAAAGATTGTACTGCCAACGACACAATTCTGACATTACTGAAACAGATTGGTTTACGCCGGAAATAGTAGTTTAAGTTGAAGTTATTTCTATACAAAAACACTGTTGTGGCCTTTCTGTTATAAAGGATGCTTCAAAAAAGGGATTTATTAAAACACGAGCTGGATATGTAATACCCTGGTGAGCAATATTCACTGTGCCCAAAAGAACAGTTTTGTCTTGTGAAGTATGGAATACTTGTCTAGTTAATCAGTTAGAAGCTTGACCTGATGAGGTGGAAGGTATATTTGGATTAGAACTAGTTGATGACATGCGGTGCATGAGTGGCTTGTGAAGAAACTTGGGTCGTACCCATATAATTATTTGAATTATTGTTTGGTGCCTCATCATTGTGGAGTAAACTATGATGACGTCTATTACATTTTAAATAACTATATGAACTTGTGCAGTTCCTAACATCGTGACCTTTGACAAACAATTAATGTTTATTGGAATCTATTCCTTTTATATCTTTAAGGCAAGTAAGTGTTTGTATTATTTCGTTAGAAAGAGATCAAGATCTTTCCAAGAGGACAAAGCAGATTTATCTTTTATATATTGTTCCCACAGCGAAACTGTATTTTTTGGAAATCTTTGCAAATAAAGTAATATTAAAATTGGGTCCCAATTATCAGTGGGAACATCGTAAATGACCATGGCAGAACCGCATCCAATAACTTTAATTTTTCTTTAAAGCGGCGCTTGTCTTATTATCTATTATTGGAAGATCATAAAGTATTAATTTGGTTGTTAACCAAAATTCTAACTAATGATAGCATTTTGGCCTCGTTTAAAGCTTTCCATGCCAAACTGAAATTTCTATGAGATAAGGGAAATTTGTATACTATACCTCAGCATCACCACAAGTTTTTTTAATAAATGGCATAATATTCACTGTGCCCAAAAGAACAGTTTTGTTTTGTGAAGTATGGAATACTTGTCTAGTTAATCAGTTAGAAGCTTGACCTGATGAGGTGGAAGGTATATTTGGATTAGAACTAGTTGATGACATGCGGTGCATGAGTGGCTTGTGAAGAAACTTGGGTCGTACCCATATAATTATTTGAATTATTGTTTGGTGCCTCATCATTGTGGAGTAAACTATGATGACGTCTATTACATTTTAAATAACTATATGAACTTGTGCAGTTCCTAACATCGTGACCTTTGACAAACAATTAATGTTTATTGGAATCTATTCCTTTTATATCTTTAAGGCAAGTAAGTGTTTGTATTATTTCGTTAGAAAGAGATCAAGATCTTTCCAAGAGGACAAAGCAGATTTATCTTTTATATATTGTTCCCACAGCGAAACTGTATTTTTTGGAAGTCTTTGCAAATAAAGAAATATTAAAATTGGGTCCCAATTATCAGTGGGAACATCGTAAATGACCATGGCAGAACCGCATCCAATAATTTTAATTTTTCTTTAAAGCGGCGCTTGTCTTATTATCTATTATTGGAAGATCATAAAGTATTAATTTGGTTGTTAACCAAAATGCTAACTAATGATAGCATTTTGGCCTCGTTTAAAGCTTTCCATGCCAAACTGAAATTTCTATGAGATAAGGGAAATTTTTATACTATACCTCAGCATCACCACAAGTTTTTTTTAATAAATGGCATAATATGTCTATGTCACTCAGTCGTGAATTTTTTATATACAAAGCCGAAAAGAAATCCCGGAAGGTTGGCCATGTAGGAATGTCACCATTGAAAACATCAATATCACAAGGAGGAAAATTGATTGTGCAAACTATCATTGAAAAAATATGAGCAACATCAGCAAACATAGAGTAACTGTTTGGTGCGAAACACCGGAAAAATAATCAGTTTCCTCATTTTGAGGCAAATTAACTCGGGTGATTTTTAACTTTAGTTGGAGTTTTAGGTGAACGACGAAGTTGATCAACTTTTCTATTGATAACGTAAACCTTTTAACTTTAACGTATATTTTAACGCAAAGTAAACATAACAATATATTATGGTCATGCGTTACGCATTGGAGTAACACTAAACGAACCAGCTGTTGAACATTTTATCTATTCGTTGAGTTGAGCTTTACAACGATCGTTGAGTTGTGTGTGGAAAGCTCTCTGTTGAGAGCATAAAAGCAGCGGAATCAACAAGAAATGTTCATTCTTGTTCGCAGGTTCGCACGAGTAGGTTGTCTGGTTAACACAACGGAGTAGCGAGAGTTCGTGTTCGTTATTCGCGACCGTTCAGCATGTATACGTGGCAGTGATGGTTGTCGTTACATGTTGTTATTGTTATTTATGCGTAATATAATAATGCTCCATATGCCAACGTATTTTTTGTACTTTTTCATGTTCATTCATGTTCGCAGTTGTAGTTGTCAAGCAGAATTACTTTCATCGCTTTTCTAAATAAACCTTAAACCGTTATATTTTTAATATTAATTAAGTATTTTCATTCCGGAAGGCAAAGAATTCCTTAATATGGCGCCCATAACAAAACGTGGAAATCCTACAACCGTAGCTTGTTACAATATCATAATACTGGCAAAAAATCTTTTTTATGTATGTTATTGACCAATTTTTGTAATTAAATTAATTTAAAAAACTTCGAATAAATTATACTAATAGCAGATATGGAAAAATGGGTGCAACAAATTAAAGACAATACAGAAAATGAAGTTAATAGGGCAATAATAGCAAACAGAATATCAAATTACAAGCGGAATAATCGAGGAGAAAATAATCATCACATCCGCAGTCAAAGGCAACAAAACAGTCGTCATGTACAAAGAACAATATAGATATAAACATAACAAATTACATGACGATAAAACAACATATAAACCAATTAGAGAAGAACCTACTGAAAAACTACAAAGAATTAACAATTTAGTAAATGATTTGCACAAAAACGAATTAATATCAAAATGGGAAAAATCTAAACTAACCAGCATATCTGCATCAGCGCTAGACCTTTATGGATTACCAAATATCCACGATGAAAATACTCCACTAAGACCGATAGCAGCATCTACGAATGTAACTTGCTACAATCTAGCACAATACGTTGGAAAACTACTTAGGACAATAATATCACCTACATATAATATAAAAAACTGCATGAACCTGAAAGACAAACTAAAAGGCATAAAATTGGATAAGGACGACATTATGGTATCATTTGACGTTGTATCTCTATTCACAAATATACCTATACATCTTGCCATTAAAAATATTTTAGACAAATGGAAATTCCTGCAGGAAATAATACAGCTTCCAAAACAAACCTTCAATTTTGGATTTAAAAATATGTCAATAATAAATTACCATATTTAGACATGCAAATTATAAGGAATGACAATAAGTTACAAACTGAATGGTACATCAAAGATACATCATCGGACGCATTATACTATCACTCGACGCAACCAAGAAGTATGAAAGTGAATACTGTAAGAAGCCTTCTAAAGAAAATAAAATACATCACGGGCGAACAATACATAAGGAAAAACATAGAAAAATACACAGGAATACTGAAGAAAAACAGCTATCCCCAACGATTAATACACGACATAATATATGAATATAATAATAAAAACCAAGACACCCCAAAATCCGACATCCAAACCATTAGCACACAGTGTATACATCAGCTGTTATTTATTTATCTTATTTAAATGGTGTGGAGTCCCGTTTTTTAATTTAAAAATGTTAATTTTATATTCAAATTTTAATTTTTTATTCATTCAAAAAGTTTAATTTTTTATTTTGACTTAATTTGAACTAAATTTTGGAACGTTTCTCTGTAGCTATGGTATGACTATGATAAAGCCAATCGGCGAAGATCTTCCTCATTTTTTAACTTAGTTTTAGGTCAAAAATAGGCGATTTAAAAAAGAAAAGTTTTCAAAGTTCCGCCATTTTTTTAATTGTTGTGCGAAGCCAGTAATCCTAGTTCATACGAGAGCCAGACATGTACTCTTTCTAAAACCGTTAGAATTTTCGGATTCCGGTGTTCCAGTGAGGAGTTATCATGCCCGCCATCAAAAATAAGGACATTTCTTTGATCACAAAAAACAACAACAAAAACAAAAATTGTTTGTACATTATTTTTCTTCCCTTTTCAATCTTCAAATATATATGTGCAAAGTTACGAACCTTAACATGCATTGGTATTCATTTACCAGCTCATTTATAATTAAAATCATTAAAATCTGATCCTGATCACTGATCCTCACCAGTTTTTTGTTGGAATATTCTTCCCAGAAGATATTTATTGCTTCTTTTCAAAAAAAAAAAAAAAAAACTTTCATACCCAAATGTCTCTTGTAACAAATCGAAGTTCTTACGTTACCAGCGATACGACCTCAATGAGAAGTTAGTTGGCGCCTGACTTCGTTGTCAACAACGCATTTGCAGACAACTGCAATACATTCCCCACTGCTATGTTTCGTTACTTTGCGACGAATGCACATAACGTTGTTGTTGGTATTGCTAGTTAAAGCACAACTTCAGTATTGTTGGCGGGTTATTTGGGCATTGCATGGATTTTGCATTTTGTTTGACCAAAAAATGTCAAATTTTACACTCTTGGTTTTGTGTTCACATTACACTCAAATATTTGACAAATTTTGTTTTCTCAAAAAGAAGGAAAATAGTGTCAAATAACATAATTGGAAGGTATATTTTACGTGTTGTCACATTTGAAAATATATTTGTTTTGGAGAATCCATTGAATTCACTCAACAATTATTTACATGGTTATATTATTATGGAGTATGATATGATTTTTATTTTGTATTGAAAACATAGTACACTCTTTATATTGAAATTAAAATTGTTTTTTCCATTCATAAATAAAAGTTTCTGAAATATAGACGTGTGTTTTTTCCGATACATACACTGCGTATCATAACTATAGACGCACCCTTAATTCAATTGGTATGTTAGTTGACAAATAAAATGGACCCATTAAGTTATTGTTCACAATAAAACGATCAAAAACACATATTATTCAACAAAAATAATTAATTTATTCTTTATGGTTTCGCCGAATTCTGCCCTTTCAAAATTGCTGGTGTTGCATAACTATAGACGCACTTTTACAAAATTAGAAAAAAATATTTTTTAAAACTTAAATAAAATAACTTTTATAAATAATGGGTAGGGCCTCCCTTATTTTGAATAAGTTCAAAAATTGTATCCATCACACTGTTGATCAAAATTATTCGCAAGTCTTAGTCGATTGGCCGCCATTCATCGATAATCACTTCTTGGAAATAAAATAATGTTTGGTATTGGCTGTTTTCTGCATAGACACGACGATTCAAGATTCCACACATGTTCTCGATCGGATTCTGGTCGGAAATTTTAATATTTTTCGATTTTAACCATACTTGAGTATGGCCACTTTTACGAACTGGTGCGTTGTCCTGCTAAAAAACGAGTCCTTGATTGTTGCTGCTTTCCCAAAATGGCAATAATTTGTCTTCCAAGACTTGAACGTACTCCATTGAATTCATCCGACAACATGGAAATGTCAAATAATGGCTATAAAATGCTCCCAAGGCCATTAAGGAACCGCCACCGAAATATTGTATTAAGAAATAACGATATTTCGGTAACCGCCAACTTGGGAACATTTTATAGCCACGGAATGCTTTATTTGACATTTCCATGTTGTCGGATGAATTCAATGGAGAACGTTCAAGTCTTGGAAGACAAATTATTGCCATTTTGGGAAAGCAGCAACAATCAAGGACTCGTTTTTTAGCAGGACAGCGCACCAGTTCATAAAAGTGGCCATACTCAAGTATGGTTAAAATCGAAAAATATTAAAATTTCCGACCAGAATCTGATCGAGAACATGTGTGGAATCTTAACTCGTCGTGTCTATGCAGAAAACAGCCAATACCAAACATTATTTTATTTCCAAGAAGTGATTATCGATGAATGGCGGCCAATCGACTAAGACTTGCGAATAATTTTGATCAACAGTGTGATGGATACAATTTTTGAACTTATTCAAAATAAGGGAGGCCCTACCCATTATTTATAAAAGTTATTTTATTTTATTTAAGTTTTAAAAAATATTTTTTTCTAATTTTGTAAAAGTGCGTCTATAGTTATGCAACACCAGCAATTTTGAAAGGGCAGAATTCGGCGAAACCATAAAGAATAAATTAATTATTTTTGTTGAATAATATGTGTTTTTTATCGTTTTATTGTGAACAATAACTTAATGGGTCCATTTTATTTGTCAACTAATATACCAAGTGAATTAAGGGTGCGTCTATAGTTATGATACGCAGTGTATAAATTAGTGCAAGAGAAAATCTTGTCACAGATCCTTGCAATACGTTATGGGCCATTCGCCAAGGACATTTTAAGGACAACTTTTGCCAAATTGAATGAGAAAAGCTACCATCTAAACAAATATAAATTGGAGTTGATCTTGCGGAAAGAAGGCGTATGGAAATGTGTGATTGATCCACTTCCAAATACTTAAAATGAGATGTAGAGGAAGAGCAATGAAGATGCTATCGTAATTGTTGGACTTTCAGTAAAGGATTCTCAGCTTATGCTGATAATGGAAGCAAAAAGAATCATTTTGAAAAGGATACACTACTTACTTAGCAGTTTGCCACCATCGTTTGATACGTTGGTTACGACATTGGAAGCTCGTAAAGTGAAAGAACGTACCATGACAACTGTCGAAGCTTGTCTAATAAAATAATGCGAACGCCATAAGAAGAATATACCTACGAATTCTGTACTGAGGAGTTACAAGTCTGGGGAAAATTAGTCTGGCCTTTACCATTTCTGTAAAGGTAGAGGACATTTTGAGAAGGATTTGCTGGAAATTTAAGAAGTCAAGGAGTAAGTATGAAGCATGGAACCAAGTGAATGAAGCGAAAGAGCAAGATGAGGATAGTAGAAATTTTTGTTTTTCAACATTAAACAATACATCGGGTTGGGTTTTAGACTCAGGAATAACCTGCCCCATAAGTTCACAACGGTCGCAATTTTCGTCCTTGAAACCCTGTATGGAACGATTCACTGTAGCAAATGGTCCATTTGGAGAATCAAGTGGAAAGGGAAATTTTTACATTGAAGTGCTTTTTATACCATCGTCCCAATGTAATTTATTGTCGGTTAATAGAATTTTAAAGAAAGGGTTTCACGTTGTGTTCAGAGATAATAGTGTTAGTATCCAAACTAAAAAGAACGCCATTTAGCAAACAATCTGAAAAGAAAACAACACCAGCGTTGGATTTTAGTTCACACAGATGTTTGCGGTCCTATGCAAACGGTTACACCGGGGGAAATAGATTTTTTGTGATTATACTCAATATGTTACTTTCAAAGGATGAATTCGTAAAGAACAAATTTGGAAGATATCCGTCAATTTTGAGATCTGACAACGGAGGTGAATATATATATATATATATATGACACTATTTGGAAAGCAAGGGAATTCAATACCAATATACCGTCCCCTACTGTCCACAACAAAACGGCAGGGCAGAAAGGAAAAATTGTACGATTGTTGAGATTTATAGATGTTTATTAAAAGAAGGGGTACTACCCAACACATTTTGGTGGAAGCAATAAGACATCTAATTACATTCAAAATGTATTTTGTGTGTATATTCCAGAGCCATTGATACCACTCCACATGAATTGTGGGAAAGGCGGTGACCTGATGTAAAACACCTACAAATGTTTGGTTATTCCAAATAAAAAACTAAGGAAGTTTGACAGTAGAAGCAAAATACTAAGATTCGTTGGATATGACGATCACTCAAATGTATGTAGAATGGTTGACCGAAAACTTAAAGAATAACAATAAGCAGGGATGTCAAGTTTATTCAAAGCAAAAATGAAACCAATGTACATAATGAACGATGATATTGCAGTTGTTATATTAAAGAAACAAAACATTTGTGATACTGCTGAAGAAATTTTCTTTGAAAGCAACAACGACTGTGGAAGTAGAATCATCCACCATGCTACGGAAGTCAATCCGTACTACTCGTGGTAAGTCTGCACCAAAGTACGGATATAGTATCATGTCTGAGAATTTCATTAAACCTGAAAGTTATAATAAAGCTTTGAAATCTGAACAAAAACCATTGAGTAAACGCAATGAAAGAAGAATTTACGTCATAAAAGAATTCACAAATATGGGAAGTGGTTTAACCACCTGAATGCAAATATTGTGAAATGTAAATGGACCGATAAAATAATGCGTGATGCTGAAGGTAATATAAAGCAATTCAAAGCATAAAGCTACGGAAGTCAATCCGTACTACTCGTGGTAAGTCTGCACCAAAGTACGGATATAGTATCATGTCTGAGAATTTCATTGAACCTGAAAGTTATAATAAAGCTTTGAAATCTGAACAAAAACCATTGAGTAAACGCAATGAAAGAAGAATTTGCGTCATAAAGGAATTCACAAATATGGGAAGTGGTTATACCACCTGAATGCAAATATTGTGAAATGTAGATGGACCGATAAAATAATGCGTGATGATGAAGGTAATATAAATCAATTCAAAGCAAGATTGTAGTTAATCACGAAACTTTACAAGTTTTATTATACGTTGCTGGTACGAAAAATATGAAAGTAGTCCATTTAGATGTAAAATCAGGTTTATTTATTGGAGATTTAAAGGAACACATATACATGTCGCCTCGGAGATGTGATTTTTTTTTTTTTGGCCTAGAAGTTTTTAGAGATTATTCACAAAAGTTTTGCATTCGACAGAAAAGATCCATTAAAGATTTATTGAATCCATAGAATTTAAATGAAGCAAAACCATCTAAGTATCCGACTAACTCTGGATATGGAATGATAAAGTCTAAAAAACTTTTGAAAAATGATAATTAGCACAAAAGCTTTGTGATCCAAATCTAGAGGATTGGAACGAGTCGAAAAGAGGTTTAAAATATTTTAAAGGTACAGAAGACTTCTTCCTCAGACTCAGCAAAACGGAATACAACATCAATTTATTAGAAGGTTACGCTGATGCAAACTGGGCAGCAGATAGAGAAAGTAGAAAGTGAAATTCAGGATATGTATTCTTACTTAATAGTCGCCTGTTAAGCTGGTCATGTAAAAAGTTGTCTTATGTTGCATTATCTTCAACAGAGGAGGAATTTATAGCGCTTTCTGAAGCTTGTAAGGAAACCATCTGTTAACGGAAGTTATTGGAAGACATGGAAATTATACAAGCCTCCCCAACTGTTATCTATGAGGACAATCAAAGCTGTCTATGTATCATAAATGAGGAAAATCTGAGCAACCGCACAAAGCATATAGACACCAAACGTTAATTCGTTATAGATAATGTCGATAAAAATTATGTTATCTGGAAAATCCTGCCCTACCGAAAATATGGTAGCCGATATGATGACGAAACCATTACATGCACAAATTTTGGAAAAGTTAAGATCAGCTATTGAGTTGAAATCGATTGAGGATCGATTGAATTCACTCCACAATTATTTACTTTGTTATATTATTATGGAGTATGCTCTGATTTTTTATATTGAAAATATAAATTGTATTATATGAATAATTTTATATTGAAATTAAAATATTTTTTTCCATAAGAAAAATATACCTACGAATTCTGTACTGAGGAGTTACAAGTCTGGGGAAAATTAGTCTGGCCTTTACCATTTCTGTAAAGGTAGAGGACATTTTGAGAAGGATTTGCTGGAAATTTAAGAAGTCAAGGAGTAAGTATGAAGCATGGAACCAAGTGAATGAAGCGAAAGAGCAAGATGAGGATAGTAGAAATTTTTGTTTTTCAACATTAAACAATACATCGGGTTGGGTTTTAGACTCAGGAATAACCTGCCCCATAAGTTCACAACGGTCGCAATTTTCGTCCCTGAAACCCTGTATGGAACGATTCACTGTAGCAAATGGTCCATTTGGAGAATCAAGTGGAAAGGGAAATTTTGACATTGAAGTGTCAATTGTCACGTTGTGTTCAGAGATAATAGTGTTAGTATCCAAACTAAAAAGAACGCCATTTAGCAAACAATCTGAAAAGAAAACAACACCAGCGTTGCATTATAGTTCACACAGATGTTTGCGGTCCTATGCAAACGGTTACACCGGGGGAATAGATTTTTTGTGATTATACTCAATATGTTACTTTCAAAGGATGAATTCGTAAAGAACAAATTTGGAAGATATCCGTCAATTTTGAGATCTGACAACGGAGGTGAATATATATATATATATATAAGACACTATTTGGAAAGCAAGGGAATTCAATACCAATATACCGTCCCCTACTGTCCACAACAAAACGGCAGGGCAGAAAGGAAAAATCGTACGATTGTTGAGATTTATAGATGTTTATTAAAAGAAGGGAAACTACCCAACACATTTTGGTGGAAGCAATAAGACATCTTATTACATTCAAAATGTATTTTGTGTGTATATTCCAGAGCCATTGATACCACTCCACATGAATTGTGGGAAAGGCGGTGACCTGATGTAAGACACCTACAAATGTTTGGTTATTCCAAATAAAAAACTAAGGAAGTTTGACAGTAGAAGCAATATACTAAGATTCGTTGGATATGACGATCACTCAAATGTATGTAGAATGGTTGACCGAAAACTTAAAGAATAACAATAAGCAGGGATGTCAAGTTTATTCAAAGCAAAAATGAAACCAATGTACATAATGAACGATGATATTGCAGTTGTTATATTAAAGAAACAAAACATTTGTGATACTGCTGAAGAAATTTTCTTTGAAAGCAACAACGACTGTGGAAGTAGAATCTTCCACCATGCTACGGAAGTCAATCCGTACTACTCGTGGTAAGTCTTCACCGAAGTACGGATATAGTATCATGTCTGAGAATTTCATTGAACCTGGAAGTTATGATAAAGCTTTGAAATCTGAACAAAAACCATTGAGTAAACGCAATGAAAGAAGAATTTGCGTCATAAAGGAATTCACAAATATGGGAAGTGGTTAAACCACCTGAATGCAAATATTGTGAAATGTAGATGGACCGATAAAATAATGCGTGATGATTAAGGTAATATAAATCAATTCAAAGCAAGATTGTAGTTAATCACGAAACTTTACAAGTTTTATTATACGTTGCTGGTACGAAAAATATGAAAGTAGTCCATTTAGATGTAAAATCAGTTTTATTTATTGGAGATTTAAAGGAACACATATACATGTCGCCTCGGAGATGTGATTTTTTTTTTGACCTAGAAGTTTTTAGAGATTATTCATAAAAGTTTTGCATTCGATAGAAAAGATCCATTAAAGATTTATGGAATCAATAGAATTTAAATAAAAGCAAAACCATCTAAGTATCCGATTAACTATGGATATGGAATGATAAAGTCTAAAAAACTTTTGAAAAATGATAATTAGCACAAAAGCTTTGTGATCCAAATCTAGAGGATTGGAACTGGTCGAAAAGAGGTTTAAAATATTTTAAAGGTACAGAAGACGTCTTCCTCAGACTCAGCAAAACGGAATACAACATCAATTTATTAGAAGGTTACGCTGATGCAAACTGGGCAGCAGATAGAGAAAGTAGAAAGTGAAATTCAGGATATGTATTCTTGCTTAATAGTCGCCTGTTAAGCTGGTCATGTAAAAAGTTGTCTTATGTTGCATTATCTTCAACAGAGGAGGAATTTATAGCGCTTTCTGAAGCTTGTAAGGAAACCATCTGTTAACGGAAGTTATTGGAAGACATGGAAATTATACAAGCCTCCCCAACTGTTATCTATGAGGACAATCAAAGCTGTCTATGTATCATAAATGAGGAAAATCTGAGCAACCGCACAAAGCATATAGACACCAAACGTTAATTCGTTATAGATAATGTCGATAAAAATTATGTTATCTGGAAAATCCTGACCTACCGAAAATATGGTAGCCGATATGATGACGAAACCATTACATGCACAAATTTTGGAAAAGTTTAGATCAGCTATTGAGTTGAAATCGATTGAGGATCGATTGAATTCACTCCACAATTATTTACTTTGTTATATTATTATAGAGTATGCTCTGATTTTTTATATTGAAAATATAAATTGTATTATATGAATAATTTTACATTGAAATTAAAATATTTTTTCCATAGTGTTGGCGGTTTATTTGGGATACCATTTGTATTTTGTTTTTGCAAAATAGTCAAGCTGAATCCCGGTTTGTCGTTTTTATAAAAAAAAACAAATATTTATTAGTGGGGAATGTATGGCATTGTTTGCCGAGGGGTAAGGCAGGGAAGACTACAGTTTCGGATCACCCCACTGATCCTCATCAGTTCCCTTTTTCCATTCCTAAATAAACATTTGTGAAATATAGACTTGTGTGTTTTCCGATAAATATAAATAAGTGCATACATTTATTTGAGAATATTGAGAAAACTTCTATTATTTTTTATTGCATTATTCAGGATATTTTTGTTTTTCTGTTTGAGAATAAACTTTTATGTTTTGTGTGAGAAAATGTTCAATCCATCGATAATAAAAATCTTACATGGTACCCTCTATAGAATATCTTATCTCCATCTTGAAATAAAAAAGAAACAAGAAAAAACGCTAACTAAATACTAAAAGTTCAGGTTGGTATTGTAGGATCTTAAACATACTGAAAGAGACACCAGGCGGTTAAAAACAATTTGACAATTTTTGTAAAAGGTTTTGACTTCAGTCCGAAGCCAAAGTATCAAATTGGAAACAATTTCTCTGAACTACCCTTCAAATGGGACTAATATTGACACTTGTTAGTAAGACGATTTGATATATAATTGGAAATAAAGCGGAGCCTTGCATGCTAGCCAAGCAAATCATAAAAACCCCTTTCATTATGATTTTTATGCAGTTTTTTATTCAGAAGAAACCCGAGATGCCAAATCACAGCAATCTTTATATGGAACCATATCGAAATTGTTCTGTTAAAGTTGCGGCCTTCAAAAACACGGAACTCCAAATTACAGCTACTTACGGAAATTGGACCGATACTGTAATATGGATGCCACTTCGGTAGAACAATGTTGCTAAAACCTTTAAAATATCTAAAGTAAGGAGTGTCCTAAATATATAGGATTATGTTAAAACATGGACTTCTATTGACGACTTCTTGCAATGGATCAGGAAGAGAAGAAGAAATCCAAGAAAGATTCCGAAACTGGACTGTTGGTGGACATGCCTGAAGCCAATTTTTGTTATACCAATAATGACAATATTTTTTGAAAAAAAAGCAGAATAAGAATACAGAATACATTTAAAATTTTATTAGAGGCGATTTCAAGTGGGCACAAAATAAATACAACAAAATTAAGAGAATGTGCCTTTAACACCGCGCAAATGTATGTGGAATTATCCGACTGGCATCAATGCTTAAATTACTTTCACATGGGGCGACCATCATAGATAATGCAATGCTGCCAATGAGTCAATTGTCGAAGGAGGCTGTAGAACCTCGAAATAAACATGTTCAGTCATACAGACAGAATATTTCAAGGAATTGTTCAAAGGAACCTTGATATTTATCAATGATAACTTCTTATTTCAGATCCACACATAAGTAGTGAAGTATCGGTAAGGAAAATTTAACACGAGATGTTTTCCAGTGAAGTTATAGAGCTATTAGAACCTGCGCGCTCCACACACACGAAGCACGAAGAAGTCGAGATAGACAAATATTTTAATACGAAAATTTAATTTATTTACGATTTTTATGAAAATAAAATGTGTACAGTATTCCCCGCTTAATTACCTTCCACGGTTAATTAATCCGATTTCAGAATACCCAGTTATTTTCAGTACAATTCCTTACAAAATTGCACGTTTAATTACCCCCTTTTAATTACCCATTTCATTTATTTGCCCCTAAATAACCTACCCCAAAGTAACCGTACCTTTAAATCTGTCCCCCGTAATTACCACATGTATTTTTTTAAATCTGGCAACTTTACTTAAAATGGCTTACATTTGCTAGTGCACTTGCCACACATGTGCACATAAAATCTATTGTTTTGAAAGTTTTCGTGAAATGTCTTCCAGAAATACATCTTTGTCTATCACTGACGTATTTAAGCGGGGTTAACTGTTTTAAACACTCCAACATATTTGTCATTCCGTTTGTAACTCATCGAAATATTCATTTCCGACCCTATAAAGTATTTATATATTTTTGATTTTTTTATAAAAACAACAAACTGGGATTCAGCCTGACTATTTTTCAAAAACAATTTGTATTTTGTTTTGCAAAAAAATGGTATCCCAAATAAACCGCCAACACTACTGAAATTTTTTATCAGGGTAAAATTCTAAGATGATCTATCCACGTCCCTCCGTCCGTCCGTTGTAATCACGCTCTTCTCTGGAAGCCCCCATATAACGGTACCCCCAATTTACGGTATTATGGCGGTTTTTAAGCACGTTTTTAAACCGATTTCGCTGAAATTTGCTACATTGGGTTCTTTTTGTTCCAAATTTCTGCACTAAAAATTATAAATATAGGCAAAATTTTCCGGTTGCCCCAATTGTAAGGGTACCGCCCAAATTTCGATATTTTGGGGTTCTTGAGCGCGCTTTTCAAGCGAATTCGCATTGGGTTCTTTTTGGGTAACAAATGTCTCCACTAAAAATTATAAATATAGGTCGATTTTTTGGGTACCACCTGTCTACACTACAAATTATAAATATAGGTCCACTTTTTCTGGTAGCCCCCACTTTTTCTTGTAGCTCCCATATAACGGTACCCCCAATTTACGTTTTTTTTGTGGTATTTTAAGCGCGTTTTTAAACCGAATGCGCTGAAATTTTGCACAATGGATTCTTAATGGGTACCAAATTTCTGCACTAAAAATTATAAATATACGCTCATTTTGTCGAGTAACCCACTTGTAATACGCCCTCAATTTTCGGTAGTTTGGGGTTTTTGAGCGCGCTTTTCCATCTAATTCGCTGTAATATGTCGCATATGGTAACAAATCTTCCTACCAAAAATTATAAATGTCCACCCCCATATTGATAATTCCCATATAACCCCCTTCGTATAATAAATTAGTTAGCTGATTAGTTCCGTGAGCTGATAGTCGTTACTCCATATAGTCAGTTTTGCCCTACAAATTATGGAATTCTATCGCGATAAAAAAAGTCGAACCTGACGATAATGAAATATATCAGCCAGCATTTAGGCATCTCTCCCATATAATTATACCTCCTGAAGGAAAGAATTGAATACAAAATAAAAATATTGGGTTCGAAATTGACATTAATTAGGCATAGCCCTCATATAACTATAACCCCAAGTATACGCTAATTCCTACAGTATGTAATCTAAATCGGAGAAGTTTGAGTATTGTATATTCTACCATGCGTTATTAGTATACGTCCACGCTTTGGGGTTTTCATTTAAAATTGCTGAAATATGTATTTGGTGTACACAATGGTTTACATAAACCGGTTTGTAGAATTATCGGTATAGGTTCACTTTTTGGTATTTTCCCTATATTTTCATTTCAAGTATCTGTAAGTTTACCTATGGTGGAGGGTATCCAAAGTTCGGTCCTGCCGAACTTAACGCTTTTTAACTTGTTTATTATAAAATATGTTCTTCTTTTTATTTTGTTAAATAAATACATATTTTTTAAATACTGTCTTTCGAAGCCATTACCATCGACATCGGCCAAACAGATGCCTCTTAAATATTTCAAATCGACCACTAGTTTTTTTATTTTTTTTTTGCAAAAAATTCCAATGAAATTACCCAAAAGAGTTTGTAATTGCCAAATGTACGTTACATTTTGTTTAAAAGTCCAAAGCCCTGCAAATATCAACTAATATAAGAATAATTTGTAATGCAATATTTAAAAAATATATATATTCCACGAATTTACAATTTTTACATGGACCCACTGCACAGTGAGTTCGCTCTCAGAATTGTTTCTTGTTTTACACACAAACTGTAACATATTTGCGTGAAGCGCATATGGATCTAAATAAAAAAAATTTCTTTCTCCTGAATATAGTATGGACCCAAATCTATATAATTTTAATTCATGTTTTCCATTTTTTCTGAAAATATTGTTGTTACAAATATATTTTCATATTTGTTCAATTCAAATGTCACATATACAAAATCGGAGAATTTTTGTTTGGGTTTCCCCAAATTTCTTTCTCGTTTTGTACGATAATTAGAACCAAAGGGAAAGAAATGCATATTGCGTTATGTAGATTACAAAAATGTACATCCTCATATATAAAAAACTAGAAATTTTTTTACTTTTCATTCATCATTTTCAATTTTTCTGAAAAAGTTTGAAAATTTTATAAATATTTTCAAACTGTCAAAATTAATTTATTTTCGATAAATTCTCTCAATTGTTAGGGATGGGACAAATTTCTTGGTTATTCAGAGAGTGATTCGATTTGAACAACGTACAAAAGTCGGTGTTCGCTCGTCAGTACATGGCATTAGAACAGCAGTGCCCAAAACAGGTCCCATGGGCTGTCGGTGTGTGTCAAAACTCTCACACACACAAAGATAAAAATAGAAATATTTGAAAATAAAAAAATATTTTCAAAATTGTCATTCATTCCTTTTTGTTTTCATACACTGAACGAAAAAATTAGGACATGTTTGACAAAAATTAGTTCAGAAAAATCGAAATATGCGACCAATACAATGGGGATTGGCGAAACAGAAGCAAATCTATCTTTATATAGGAAAATATATCATTAACAAGCATATTTGCATTGAATACAAAATGTTCTTCGGTCTTAAATTTTGAAATACAAGTTTTTACAATTTTTCTCGCAGTTTAATAAGAGAGAAACATAAATTTAAAAAAAACCAGTAAGGAAAGTAGTAAAGTCGGACGGTGCCGACTATATGATACCCTTCACCACTATGGGTATATTAAACAGGATTATTAACATGAAATTGAATGAAATAAAATATGTGATATTTATGTAAATGTGCATCTACCTAGATCTATCCATAAAGTATGTAAATCGAGTTCAAACAAATATAAATAGGTCATCCGTTGGGCTATGTCTGTAATTCTAGAAAACGCAACTGCGTAATTCTATGCTCAATTTTGTAAGTTGTGCAAAAATTGATGTCAAACTGACTAACAATTTACTTGAAATCGGGCGAAAATATATATGGAAGCTCTATCCAAATATTAAGCGATTTCAAAAAAAAACTTGTCACAGGTTAGGTTATACTAATTTCAGAACGTTTTGTTCCTATCAGCCTATTGGTTCCTTGGTGCGTCAATTACTTAAAGTAAATCTATATTAAAAGGGAGCTATATCTAAATCTGGACCGATTTTCACGAAACAAGGCAGACATAACTCTAGGCTCAATTCAGTACGTTATGCCAAATTTCGTGCAAATCGAAAGATATATAGCGACTTTGGTGTACCATTTACATGAAATCGGACGAAACTATATATGGGAGCTATATAGAAATCTGGACCGATTTTCTCGAAACTTGGCAGACATCACTCTAGGCTCAATTCAGTACGTTATGCCAAATTTCGTGCAAATCGAAGGATATATAGGGACTTTAGTGCACCAATTATATGAAATCGGACGAAACTATATATGGGAGCTATATCTAAATCAGAACCGATTTTCACGAAACTTGACAGACATCACTCTAGGCTTAATTCAGTACGTTATGCCAAATTTCGTCCAAATCGAAGGATATATAGGGACTTTGGTGCACCATTTATATGAAATCGGGCGAAACTATATATGGGAACTATATCTAAATCAGGACCGATTTTCACGAAACTTGGCAGACATCATTCTAGGCTCAATACAGTACGTTATGCCAAATTTCGTGCAAATCGAAAGATATATAGGGACTTTGGGGCACCATTTACATGAAATCGGACGAAACTATATATGGGAGCTATATCTAAATCTGGACCGATTTTCTCGAAACTTGGCAGACATCACTCTAGGCTCAATTCAGTACGTTATGCCAAATTTCGTACAAATCGAAATATATATAGGGACTTTGGGGCACCATTTACATGAAATCGGACGAAACTATATATGGGAGCTATATCTAAATCTGGACCGATTTTCTCGAAACTTGGCATACATCATTATAGACCTAAATGATTAGGCTGTACCAAATTTCGTGCAAATCGAAAGATATATAGGGACCGTTTACATTAAATCGGTAAAATATATATATGGAGCTATATCTAAATCTGAACCGATTTTTCCCAATTTCAATAGGGTTCGTCCTTGGGCCGAATAAGTGACCTATGCCAAATTTCATCCAATTCGGATCATAAATGCGACCTGTACTTTGTTTACAATTTAACATGCACAGACAGACAGACGGACGGACATGCATAAATCGACTTAGAAAGTGATTCTATGCATATTCTCAAAAGGAACCATGTGTCTATCTCGTTTCCTTTTGCCTGTTACAAACATATGCACAAAGACATAATACCCTGTACCACAGTGTGGTGAAGGGTATAAAAATAATTTTCACAATTGTGTATTTGAAACAAATACAATAACAACTATTTGCATGTATTAGTGTGGACAGCCCTGCATTAGAAGAAAACTGTTCCAAATCAATTTCATACTCAACATCTGTAAATATATATAAATATATTGTTACAGAAGCGATTAAAGTCTACTTCGTAGGTTCTACAGTAGACACATGCCCACAGCAAACCATTATTACGATCACTAATTTTATCAAAAAGTCTTGCATTTAAACAGGGGAGTAGGGGATGAGAGATACCAAGCAACGGCTCTGATTGGCTTTAACATGGTGAATACCAGGCTTATCTTGGTCCCTCTTTCATCTCAATTGTGGACACTGACCTCCCCGTGGTGTCACTTTGGGCAAATATTTTTATCACCCGTTGAAATAGTGAGCTGATATGTGCCCCGAGTTCACCCATTAAAACTATAAAAAAATTGGGTTGAGGCGTCGGGTTAGTTGCCACACTCAGAAAAAAAAACGTATTAAGAACCACGATCTGCGAATCTGTACTTGGAATGTGCGCACGTTGTACAAAACAGGCACAGTTTTCGCTTTGGCGGATGTACTCAAGAAGTACAAAGCCGATATTATTGCCTTACAGGGAATGCGATGGAAAGGTACTGGCGTAAGTAAATCAGAAGATTACGCCCTGTATTATAGCTGTCATGAAACGAGACATGAAATAGATGACGGTATAGCCAAGATGAGGCCAGAATAGCAATCAATCGGCTGAAGAAGAATAAAGCAGCAGGTGCCGTTGTGTTACCAGCCGAACTATTCATGACCGGTTGTCAGATGCTGGTCAGGAGCATGCACCAACTGATTAGTACAATTTGGCTAGAGGAATCCATGCCTAATGATTGGAAACTCAGCATCCTGTCTCCCGTGCACACAAAGGGAGACAAGACGATATGTGCCAACTATTTAGGAATAAGTCTCTTTCCCATCGAATATAAAGTGCTATCGGACTGAAGTCGATGACATCGACAGTATACCAGGAACTTGAGAACTACAGCATCGAGGTAGTGAACGATTTTATATAACTCAAAAGCTTGGCTACCTCTCGCCAGATCAAACTCACGCTCTACAAGACGCTGAGTTTGATCTGGGGGCCAGGGGGATCGCTCCATCCACCTCCATTGGTGCAGAGTATGCCAAACCACATTAAGACTGTGGATAAAATATTAAAAAACGCTTAATATTTTGATTTTTCTTGCATGTGCAAAAGTGTTCGAATTGAGTTTTTTATTTTAATTAGGCCGGGTCCGGCTCGTTTTTCATTTTCATAATTCCCAGCCCGACCAGGCCCGGCACGTTTTTCATTTTATTTGTATTACTATCAGGACCGATTTTCACGAAACTTGGCAGACATCATTCTAGGCTCAATACAGTACGTTATGCCAAATTTCGTGCAAATCGAAAGATATATAGGGACTTTGGGGCACCATTTACATGAAATCGGACGAAACTATATATGGGAGCTATATCTAAATCTGGACCGATTTTCTCGAAACTTGGCAGACATCACTCTAGGCTCAATTCAGTACGTTATGCCAAATTTCGTGCAAATCGAAGGATATATAGGGACTTTAGTGCACCAATTATATGAAATCGGACGAAACTATATATGGGAGCTATATCTAAATCAGAACCGATTTTCACGAAACTTGACAGACATCACTCTAGGCTTAATTCAGTACGTTATGCCAAATTTCGTCCAAATCGAAGGATATATAGGGACTTTGGTGCACCATTTATATGAAATCGGGCGAAACTATATATGGGAACTATATCTAAATCAGGACCGATTTTCACGAAACTTGGCAGACATCATTCTAGGCTCAATACAGTACGTTATGCCAAATTTCGTGCAAATCGAAAGATATATAGGGACTTTGGGGCACCATTTACATGAAATCGGACGAAACTATATATGGGAGCTATATCTAAATCTGGACCGATTTTCTCGAAACTTGGCAGACATCACTCTAGGCTCAATTCAGTACGTTATGCCAAATTTCGTACAAATCGAAATATATATAGGGACTTTGGGGCACCATTTACATGAAATCGGACGAAACTATATATGGGAGCTATATCTAAATCTGGACCGATTTTCTCGAAACTTGGCATACATCATTATAGACCTAAATGATTAGGCTGTACCAAATTTCGTGCAAATCGAAAGATATATAGGGACCGTTTACATTAAATCGGTAAAATATATATATGGAGCTATATCTAAATCTGAACCGATTTTTCCCAATTTCAATAGGGTTCGTCCTTGGGCCGAATAAGTGACCTATGCCAAATTTCATCCAATTCGGATCATAAATGCGACCTGTACTTTGTTTACAATTTAACATGCACAGACAGACAGACGGACGGACATGCATAAATCGACTTAGAAAGTGATTCTATGCATATTCTCAAAAGGAACCATGTGTCTATCTCGTTTCCTTTTGCCTGTTACAAACATATGCACAAAGACATAATACCCTGTACCACAGTGTGGTGAAGGGTATAAAAATAATTTTCACAATTGTGTATTTGAAACAAATACAATAACAACTATTTGCATGTATTAGTGTGGACAGCCCTGCATTAGAAGAAAACTGTTCCAAATCAATTTCATACTCAACATCTGTAAATATATATAAATATATTGTTACAGAAGCGATTAAAGTCTACTTCGTAGGTTCTACAGTAGACACATGCCCACAGCAAACCATTATTACGATCACTAATTTTATCAAAAAGTCTTGCATTTAAACAGGGGAGTAGGGGATGAGAGATACCAAGCAACGGCTCTGATTGGCTTTAACATGGTGAATACCAGGCTTATCTTGGTCCCTCTTTCATCTCAATTGTGGACACTGACCTCCCCGTGGTGTCACTTTGGGCAAATATTTTTATCACCCGTTGAAATAGTGAGCTGATATGTGCCCCGAGTTCACCCATTAAAACTATAAAAAAATTGGGTTGAGGCGTCGGGTTAGTTGCCACACTCAGAAAAAAAAAACGTATTAAGAACCACGATCTGCGAATCTGTACTTGGAATGTGCGCACGTTGTACAAAACAGGCACAGTTTTCGCTTTGGCGGATGTACTCAAGAAGTACAAAGCCGATATTATTGCCTTACAGGGAATGCGATGGAAAGGTACTGGCGTAAGTAAATCAGAAGATTACGCCCTGTATTATAGCTGTCATGAAACGAGACATGAAATAGATGACGGTATAGCCAAGATGAGGTCAGAATAGCAATCAATCGGCTGAAGAATAATAAAGCAGCAGGTGCCGTTGTGTTACCAGCCGAACTATTCATGACCGGTTGTCAGATGCTGGTCAGGAGCATGCACCAACTGATTAGTACAATTTGGCTAGAGGAATCCATGCCTAATGATTGGAAACTCAGCATCCTGTCTCCCGTGCACACAAAGGGAGACAAGACGATATGTGTCAACTATTTAGGAATAAGTCTCTTTCCCATCGAATATAAAGTGCTATCGGACTGAAGTCGATGACATCGACAGTATACCAGGAACTTGAGAACTACAGCATCGAGGTAGTGAACGATTTTATATAACTCAAAAGCTTGGCTACCTCTCGCCAGATCAAACTCACGCTCTACAAGACGCTGAGTTTGATCTGGGGGCCAGGGGGATCGCTCCATCCACCTCCATTGGTGCAGAGTATGCCAAACCACATTAAGACTGTGGATAAAATATTAAAAAACGCTTAATATTTTGATTTTTCTTGCATGTGCAAAAGTGTTCGAATTGAGTTTTTTATTTTAATTAGGCCGGGTCCGGCTCGTTTTTCATTTTCATAATTCCCAGCCCGACCAGGCCCGGCACGTTTTTCATTTTATTTGTATTACTATAATTATCAAAAACATTCTTAGGGGTATCTCCCAAAGTGGCCAAGATTTTACTGTTTTTGGTATTAGGTAGGTAGAGCCCAATTATACTTTTGTAAACCTTTTTCAATGTATCGAAATTACACGGGTAAACATGTGGGGACTTTAAAGACTGACTTCACCGCTGAAAATGATTTTTTAAAGTACATGTTTTGACATATCAGCCATTTAAACGTCCCGCACATATTTTGGAATTTTGAGTGTCTTAGCCGTACTTTTATTTTTAAAGATAATATGTTTATAATACAACTCCCTGAAAATTGTCATGTTTGTCAATACATACAGAATTTCTGAAATTTAGTATTTAACCTGTTATTTTTATATGACTATGCTGACAGCACGTTAAATTTTATAATCAGAATGCAATCTGCACAGAATTTGTAACATATTTGTAACATTATTACATGCTAATCTTCTAACATATTTTTTTTTAAATTTTCAATGAAATTGTCCGAGCACCCCGAAATTATTTTTTTTAATAAATTTAATTTTGCAACAGAAAATTTTTAATTCCACTAGAGTTTTCTAAATTTCTACACACACAAGAGTAAAATGTAATGTAAGAAAATCCCACATAAAATCATAAAAAAATTGGTTCAGAATATGCCAAACCATATTAAAAGTATAAACTTGTGGATAAAATATTAAAAATAGCTTAATAGTTTGATTCTTATATGTGCAAAAGTATTCGAATAGAGTGTTTTTTAATTTTAATTATACCCGGGCCGGCCCCGGGTTTTATATGTTTATATATATTGAGGTTTAGCAAAATAAGCTTTTTGTAAAATTGTATTTATACTGGGATTTATTATATTGCCGTCTTACAGTATACAATGCACGTTTTTTAATGACCTACTTACCTGAGTCTGTTGAGACGTTAATCCCACGGTCGAAGTCATAATTAATCATTCGGTTATCGTGGTACCAAAATATGTATTCAGAATTTTCCGTGTTTTGAACAATGACACAGTTTAATTTTAGGGTGGATCCGGGAGTTAGGTAACGAATAGGTGGTCCAGATATTTCTGCACGAGCTTCTGTAAAATAGTAACATAATAATTTCATGTACGTCAGGTTCACGGAAACATAAATTGTTTAAGAATTTTCGCCAAATGAAACGAAAATTAAGGTTTACACTAAAAATCACAGTGTCACAGCGCTTTTCGTTCATATAAATCCAAATTGTAAAATATTTGGTACCATTTAGTACTTTTTGCTCCCTTTTCGTATTTTCCTACACTCCAACAGTAATTTAAATTCCTAAATTCAGGAGTCCAGACCTATTCTTTCACACATAATCAAGTTGTACCAAATATAGTACCTTTTAGTGCACTTAAGTATTATACTTTCATATCTGAATTCTACACTACAACAGCCATTATTCCAAATTTTAAGTTTCTAGCTCTCTCCTTTCACCCAAATCTAAATTGTACCAAAACTATCCGTATAAATCTATCGTACACATAAATACGAATTCCCAAAAAGTCTCTATACCAGCAGTGCCCAAAACAGGTCCCATGGGATGTCGGTGTGTGTCAAAACTCTCTCACACACAAAGATAAAAATAGAAATATTTGAAAATAAAAAAATATTTTCAAAATTGTCATTCATTCCTTTTTGTTTTCATACACTGAACGAAAAAATTAGGACATGTTTGACAAAAATTAGTTCAGAAAAATCGAAATATGCGACCAATACAATGGGGATTGGCGAAACAGAAGCAAATCTATCTTTATATAGGAAAATATATCATTAACAAGCATATTTGCATTGAATACAAAATGTTCTTCGGTCTTAAATTTTGAAATACAAGTTTTTACAATTTTTCTCACAGTTTAATAAGAGAGAAACATAAATTAAAAAAAAAAAAACAGTAAGGAAAGTAGTAAAGTCGGACGGTGCCGACTATATGATACCCTTCACCACTATGGGTATATTAAACAGGATTATTAACATGAAATTGAATGAAATAAAATATGTGATATTTATGTAAATGTGCATCTACCTAGATCTATCCATAAAGTATGTAAATCGAGTTCAAACAAATATAAATAGGTCATCCGTTGGGCTATGTCTGTAATTCTAGAAAACGCAACTGCGTAATTCTATGCTCAATTTTGTAAGTTGTGCAAAAATTGATGTCAAACTGACTAACAATTTACTTGAAATCGGGCGAAAATATATATGGAAGCTCTATCCAAATATTAAGCGATTTCAAAAAAAACTTAAAGTAAATCTATATTAAAAGGGAGCTATATCTAAATCTGGACCGATTTTCACGAAACAAGGCAGACATAACTCTAGGCTCAATTCAGTACGTTATGCCAAATTTCGTACAAATCGAAAGATATATAGGGACTTTGGGGCACCATTTACATGAAATCGGACGAAACTATATATGGGAGCTATATCTAAATCTGGACCGATTTTCTCGAAACTTGGCATACATCATTATAGACCTAAATGATTAGGCTGTACCAAATTTCGTGCAAATCGAAAGATATATAGGGACCGTTTACATTAAATCGGTAAAATATATATATGGGAGCTATATCTAAATCTGAACCGATTTTTCCCAATTTCAATAGGGTTCGTCCTTGGGCCGAATAAGTGACCTATGCCAAATTTCATCCAATTCGGATCATAAATGCGACCTGTACTTTGTTTACAATTTAACATGCACAGACAGACAGACGGACGGGCATGCACAAATCGACTTAGAAAGTGATTCTATGCATATTTTCAAAAGGAACCATGTGTCTATCTCGATTCCTTTTACCTGTTACACACACATGCACAAAGACATAATACCCAGTTCCACAGTGTGGTGAATGGTATAAAAATAATTTTCACAATTGTGTATTTGAAACAAATACAATAACAAATATTTGCATGTATTAGTGTTGACAGCCCTGCTCTAAATTTTCAACTCCATACGTTCTCACAAAAACAAAATTGTACTAAATTTAGGACTTTTCGTACTCATAAGTACGAATTTCCTAAGCTACCTCAATCCTACACTCTAAAAGTGATTTAAATTCCCAATTTCAAGATTCCTTGCTCTATCTGTTCACCAAAATTCAATTTGTATGAAATTTTGAAAGTAAATGAATCCTTTTCCAACTGAAATGAAACATTTTCCAAATTAAATGAAACCTTTATTTTTGTCCAAGGAGATATAACATTTCCATTAATACCTATATTGCCTAAAATCGGTCAAAATGACCTCATTCTGAAAGAATTTTTATTGTCTAAAGGAATGTTTTTAACTATTTTTTTTAATATTTTTTACGTTGTTATTATTTGTTTTCAGTGGTAGGGCTCTCGAGTTTCCCCTTTTGAAAAATAAGAGCGCGGACTAAATGTTCGAAAAAGAGGAAGTTTGTACTCTAAAAGTGAAATCGACTGGAAATATAAAATTTATTTTTCCCGCGTTTCTAGAGTAGCAAACTGGTTTCGATGTTGTTGTACCGATCTGGTCACATAAGAAATTTACTTTATACAATAATGAAAGTAGTTCGATTATTTAATATTTCAAAAAGGTCAAAATGACCGCATTTAGGCAATATAGGTATAGCACATGTGAATACGGGGAATAAAAGAGGGGAGGAAGCAGCTACTATGATTAATAAACGTAGTTCTATGTGGTAGAAAAAGTCACAAAATTTTAAAAAGCTGGGTCATAATATACACAATTGTTTTTGTACTTGAAATTGAAAAACGGTCAAAATGACCGTTTTCAATATTTGAAAATTAAATCAAAGAATATTAGCAAATATAGTTGTGGCTATGTAATTGTAATTGATTTTTTTGTAGTTAACATAAATATTCTTTAATTCAGTGTGATTTTATTTAATATATTTTCTATATAAAACTAAATAAATAGTAATACAAACTGGGATATGTTTTGACATTTTAAAACCAGTGAGTGGAGCAGTATAGTCGGAGGGGGTCGACCATACGATACCCTACACAACTACCACGGATCTCTAACTTTCTGCTTATTTTTATACCGAGCCCGTGCAATATTTCAACAGCACCACTTCCCTACACTGACATATTTTCCGAATATAACTAATATTCAGTACAGTCCTTCTAATTACTTCTCCATATTCCTTTCACCGTGGGTTGTGTTGTGATGTTCGGCTTATAATTGTAGCCTATAGATCGAATCAAAAAAAAAAAAAAAAAAAACACACACACACACACAGAAAAAAATAAGTTTTCCGTCCACTTCATCCCAAAATTATTATCTGATCATAACCGAAAATTATAAGCGTTGTACTTGACCATAACTGGAACCTCATGAAACATTTCAAATCGATCATGTAAATATTCGCGATGTTTGGGCCATAATTGCGGCCTCTAGAGCGACCAGAAAATCAGACAAAAATTAAGTATTTGGTCCATTTCATCCCCTAAATATTAACCGATCTTTACCAAAAACAATAGGGGTCTTCATTGACCAGAACCCATCCTACATGCAAAATTTCGTAAAGATTGGTCCATAACTGTGGTCTGTATCGTGTTTACAAATTATAATGGACGGACGGACACACATGTCTAGATCGACTCAGGTAGTCGAGATATGACGACCCTGACTTTTGTGTGAAAAATTACAAAATTTGTATTCTATAGCGTATACATTAACTCCTAAAGGACATATACCCGAGAAGTTGATAGTATATCCAATTGATACCAATTATATTGTCGTAGGTACTCGGATGTGGGAGATCACTTAAAAATTTACAGGTGCTTACGTATTCATATATATTTTAGTGACATATTACCACACTAGAGGATGAAAATATAGCGCTGATAGCTTTGAAATTTTCCAAGAGGATCCAGGTAATTTCAAGGACAACGCCTATAATTTTCGATGATTATCAGATAATAATATTGGGATGAAGTGGACCGAAAACTTAATTATTTGTGTTTTTTCGAGTCGATCTGTAGGCTACAATTGAAAGCCCAACATCACAACATAACCCACGATAAAAGGAATCAGGTCAAGTACAGCCCTCCTCCACTGAATATTAGTAAATATTTGTTGACTTCTAGTCGGTCAAATTTCGCGAAATATTGTCCAAGCTCAGAATATAGAACCACAAAAATTAGATTTTCGTGAAAGTTTTGTAAGGTTTTATATGGTCGGCCCCGTCCGAATGTGTACCGAATGTACTTTTCCGCTCACTGGTTGATCTATGAAATTTTGAAAGCAACAATCAATATTTTTATATTTTTTAAAACAAGCATTGAATGCCTGGTCCTAAATACGAAATTCATATTTGATTTAATAAATTCTTGATGACTGCTTATCTTAATGTATTTTTACAATTTAGAAACAGATTTGTAGTTGTACCTTTGTGTGTGAGTTAGTTATGTTTAAAATTCGAAGTATTGAAGAGCTTAGTCTGCAAGATTGCTCTAACTACATGATGGACATGGTTTTAAAAAATCCACAAGCGGCACGTCGGAAATCCCTTCATTAGGTTAATCTAGTTAAATTTCATAGAACAGAATGCCCTCCTAGTTTTTTTAAACATTAAGAACTATTCCAGTTTGTATTCTTATTTTTAGTTTTATGTAGTATGGATTTAAAAAAATCTCTTTGATTTAAAGTATATTTATGTTAAATGCAAAAATTCAATCACAAATTAACAACTACAGAACTTTACAAATATAATTGTTAATATTATTTGATCTAATTTTCACATATTGTGGAAATAATATTATATTTCCTTGGACTAAAATAAATGTTTCATTTAATTTCGAAAATATTTCATTTCAATTCTAAAAGGTTTCAATCCATTTGAAATAATTTCCATTCCATTTGTAAAAGGTTTCATTCCAATTGGAAAAGGTTTCGTTTAATTTGCAAAAGGTTTCATTTAATTTGGAATAGGTTTTGTTTAATTTCGAAAAAGTTTAATTTAATTTGTAAAAGGTTTCATTTAATCTGGAAATGCTGTATCAACACTACTTCCCAACCAGTATTCCATGTAAAATTTAAGATTCTAACTATATATGTTCAATATATATAGCATTTCCACATTAAATGAAACCTTTTACAAATTAAATGAACCCTTTTCCAAATTAAATGAAACCTTTTCCAAATTAAATGAAACCTTTTCCAAATTAAATGAAACCTTTTCCAATTGAAATGAAACCTTTTACAAATAGAATGAAACCTTTTCCAATTGAAATGAAACATTTTACAAATAGAATGAAACTTTTTCCAAATTAAATGAAACATTTATTCTTATCTAAGGAAATATAATATTTGCAGTATTTTTAAACCAATATTGGAAAATTAAATCAAAGAATATTAGCAAATATAGTTGTATGGCTATGTAATTAACATAAATATTCTTTAATTCGGTGTGATTTCATTTAATATCTTTACTACATAAAACTAAATAAATAGTAATACCAACTGGGGTATTTCTTGACATTTTAATAAATAAATATTTAAGAACAGGAATTGAATACCCGGTCCTAAATGTGAAATACATATTTGACTTAATAAATTGTTGATGATAAGGAAACTGCTTATCTTAATGAAGGGGTTCCCGACTTGCAGCTTGTGGGATTTTCAAAACCATGCCCATAACGTAGTTAGAACAATCTTGCCGAGTAAGTTTTTGAATACTTCGCTCGACTACATCAACAATGTTATGTTCCATTGAAACGTCACACAGCTCAGCTCTTGCACATAATTTTATTTTTGAAAATACATTTTCGATTGGATTTAGCATTGGAGAATAAGGCGGTAAGAATTTAAGGTTGCATCAGACTTAAAACTTGTGGTGTCAACAACTTAGTTCTATTTCATCCACGCTTATTTTCCTTCAATGTTCCAAAATTTTGTTTGTAATTACTTCACATTGTCGAGAGTTTACTGTTTTGGATGTTCACATTATCGAGAGTTCACTGTATTTAAAAATAGCAATGTTTAAAATAAATGCGAACCTGATTTTAGCTCGGGAAGCTCTGATAATTGGGAACCTGAGGAAGAATCAATATCCTCGCCAAGTATTGCAAGTGGAAATGCTCCAGAATCTACCGAAGCTACATCTACAAGACCGCGAAACAAATTGGGTCAGTATAACAAAATAACAAAAGACATGAAATTGTTATTATTTAAATTCTATGAAGAGGGGAGAACCATTTCCGAGGCTGCAAATTTAACCTACATAAACATAAATTCCGAAAAAACATTTATAAGAAGATACAAACAAAATTTTGGAACATTGAAGGAAAATAAGCGTGGAGGAAATAGAACTAAGTTGTTGACACCACAAGTTTTAAGTCTGATCGAGTTCTATATAGAAAGTCAACCTGGAATTACCCTCAAAGCCATAAAAACTAAACTGTTGAGAGAAAATGATATAAATATTTCCACAAGCTGCATAGAATATGGATTACGGAAATTAAAAATTACGTTTAAGATGGCCTCTATTGAAATAGAACGAAAGAATGACTCCAGAATATTAGGCTTGAGACAAAAATATGCTCAAGACTTTACAAAATGGATACCCCAACAAGGAGAAAAATTTATATTCATTGATGAGTGTAGATTTAATCTTCACATACGAAGAACCCAAGCCCGTTCAAGACAAGGAACAAGAGTCACACATTGTGTTGCCTACGGTCAGAGGTCGTAATGTCACTATAATTGCAGCAATAAACAACGCGGTAGTTGTACATCACACAATCGTTTCTAATTACAGTGTCAATGCAGATTTAAATTATTTATAGAAATTTTTTTTTTGAGAAAATCAATCCAGATTTGGAAAATAACGCTCAAATACACAAGCGACATGACATAAAAAATTTGATCGAATCCAAAAGATGCAACCTTAAATTCTTACCGCCTTATTCTCCAATGCTAAATCCAATCGAAAATGCATTTTCCAAAATAAAATTATGTGCAAGAGCTGAGCTGTGTGACGTTTCAATGGAACATAACATTGTTGATGTAATCGAGCGAAGTATTCAAAAGCTTACTCGGCAAGATTGTTCTAACTACGTTATGGACATGGTTTTGAAAATTCCACAAGCTGCAAGTCGGGAACCCCTTCATTAAGATAAGCAGTTACCTTATCATCAACAATTTATTAAGTCAAATATGTGTTTCGCATTTAGGACCGGGTATTCAATTCTTATTGATAAAAATATACAGACAGCCGCAGCTCGTCTGTATAATAAATTAAGGAGACACGACACGGTGCTCCTGACCGTACTGTTTGAGTGGTTGTAAGGCACTAATTTTATTTTAAAATATTTATCCTTAGGTTCTACTTAAACAACTCTTTCTTAGCCTAATCTCAAACACATAATACTTATCAGTAAACTATTTGTTCTAATAATAGAATTTGATCTGTGGAGAGTTTCCCACGTGTGCGTCATAAAATCTCACCACCAACAACAACAGTCTTATCAACGCTGCATGTGGGATTCTAGACCCTTATCTTAAAACACTCCAACGATCAAATCTTCTGTACTACCAAATTCTGTTCAAAGTATTTTGAACATGCTGACGACTGGCAAGAAGAGCTGACAAATTAAATTTCTGTTCAAAGCATTAAAATGTCAAGAAATACCCCAGTTTGTGTTACTATTTATTTAGTTTTATGTAGTAAAGATATTAAATGAAATCACACCGAATTAAAGAATATTTATGTTAATTACATAGCCATACAACTATATTTGTTAATATTCTTTGATTTAATTTTCAAATATTGGTTTAAAATTAGTGCAAATATTATATTTCCTTAGATAAGAATAAAGGTTTCATTTAATTTGGAAAAAGTTTCATTCTATTTGTAAAATGTTTCATTTCAATTGGAAAAGGTTTCATTCTATTTGTAAAAGGTTTCATTTCAATTGGAAAAGGTTTCATTTAATTTGGAAAAGGTTTGTATTTAATGTGGAAATGCTATATATTTAAAAATTTAAAAAGGAAGAAAAATAATTTACAAATTTACATGTTTGTTTCTCGTATGAACTAAGATTATTGACTTCGCTCTAAAATTAACAAAATGGCGGACCTTTGAAAAAATATTTTCGGAAATCGCCGATTTTTTACTAAAAACCAAATTAAAAAATAAGGAATCTTCACCGATTGGCTTTATCCTAGTTCATACGATAGCTATACACTCACAGAGAAACGTGTAAAAATTTGAAATCGATTGGGTTATTAGTTTTTGAGTTATCGTACACGCCATTCGCAAAAGAGAAAACACGTTTAAAGTTTGAGAAGCCCTTCAGCCGTCACTTGATGCTGACACAATAAATCGACTATATCTTCAAGAGTTCTTGAGATTTTTACGTGAAATTTTGCAGGGACATTCTTGAATTAGTGTAGATTGGAATTAAGCCACAAAAATTTGACCCCGAGAATGGGGGGGGGGGTCCCCTTAAAACAAATAAATATCAAAAATTAAAACCCGTCAACAATGTACAGGTCGAAATTTAGTATACAGTCGACTCCGCTTTACTGTAAATCGCTTAACTGAACAATATCGGATAAGTGAAACTGATTTCCTGCACCATTAAATTTTAGGTCAATCGCCCACAATTTACTCCGCATAAGTGAAACTTCGCATTACTGAAAATATCGGATAACTGAAATAGCTTTTGGAGTCAAATATTCCAATTTCCTTTCAAATCACTCCGTATTGCTGAAAATTGCGAGAATAAAGGATAGTGACAGAATATTTTGCATTGAGGAATACACATATTCAAAGCCCGCCCTAACAGATATTTTTCTGCAATTAATGATTTTTCGACGTTTTTTTCATTAATTATAGAGTCTATAATGAAAACAATTTCAAGGAAAAATGTTACTCATTTACACCGCCTTATTACAGGCAGGTCGGCTATTAAAAAGACTAAAATCGGCTAATATGAAATCTTACACATAAAAAATACTGTTCATAATAAAAATCCTTTGAGCAGTGAACATGTCAACCAGTTAGAATTTCTATCGTCTATTTTCGTTTGAATTTCTATCGTCTAATTCGATATAAAATATGAATTTTTGAGATTCTTAAAACTTGACAATGTTTCCCTTATGAGAAGTTTGGATAACTGAAATTATTTTCAGTTAACCGAACTTCGCTTAAGTGAAAACATCGGATAACTGAAACAAACATCCAGATTTTTTTCCGTTTCAGTAAAGCGGAGTCGACTGTAGCTAATTTATTTGACTCATGGTCAAAAATTGGTAAAATTCGCTTCAAATTCCCATTTACAGTATTATACGATTCCTGGATGCTGCACCAAAGACCCATAATTTGAAATTTTCCCCAGCGCTCCTGTTCAGATTTAGATATAGCTAAGACGACCAGATTTTGAAAATAAAAATAGATGACAAAAAGAAAAAAAAATATATATTTTTAATAAAAATAATAGTATGTGTAAAAAACTTACGTTTTGATTTACTTATAAATATGTAAAATGAGTCAAAAAGTCGTACGACGTGCCAAATTGTTGGTCCTAAGCTAATAATCTTGGGATCTTTATAGCAAAGAAATAGACCTAACTCGACTATAGTTTCGAACAATATTTTGCAACATATAGGCCACAAAATTATGTCAATGTATTTTCTTATCCTTTAAGTCTACAAGTCCTTATATATAAAGTTACATCTGTGGGGGGAGTTTTGTCAAAAATCGACCAAATGTGTATTGTAACTTTAAACGCTATTTCCTTCAAACAAATTTACTTGCCATTCCATGTTAGATAGTAAAGTTATTTTAGCGCAATCAACTACATCGACTTTTTTAAAGTAAAACGGTTTACTGGTAAAACGTTACTCAAAATATAGCAATGGAAGGGTAAAATTTCTTGTATGAACCAATAGTTTGCACAAATTTATGAGAGTGGCCAAATAGAGTTTTAAGACAACATCAAGAAGAAGTTATACCCCAATAACTTGAAGTTTTACATAAGCAAAATACTATAACCTTCATTAAAACTATCAATGAAATAAAAACTGAAAGTAATATTCTTATTTGTATAAAATGCTGTTGAAATTACTTGTTAATGAAACAGTATTTTTTGTATTGAGTAGGATTTGAATTTCCTGAAAATTTGCTTTATAAATTTTCTGGAATATTTTTTCGTTCGTTGTGTTTGCATTGTTCAATAAAGACGTTTATAACATTTTTCTTTTATAAAACTGTGTGTGTGTTCTTTCTCGGGAAATCCTCAACAAAGGTTATGGGCCCAGAGATCGAAGAATAGAAGAAAAATAGTTGTGCCGCGAATAAATTTAAAAATAAACAATTGTGTGCTGCTGAAAATAAAGAATTTCAAAAATGTCATCAATATTCCAAATTGAAAAATTGGAGGAAACAAATTACGACGGCTGGAAGATTCACATGCGTTCCGTGTTAATTCATGCTGATTTGTGGGATTATGTTAGCGGAGCTTTGCCGATACCTTCCGATGATGCTGGTCGTACAATATGGGAAACCAAAGATCAAAAAGCTTTATCGTCAATTCTTCTAAGTATGAAGAGATCCCAGCTTAATATTATAAAGCACTGCACAACTTCCAGAAGTGCTTGGCAGACGCTGGAAAAGAAATTTCAACCTAAAGGTCCTGCTCGCAAAATATATTTGTTCCGTAAGCTACTAGCAACGAAGATGACCCAAAGTCAATCAATGTCAGAACATCAGACCAATTTCAACGACGTAGTTGAAAAGCTTTCCGAGGTTGAGGTAAATATAACGGAAGATCTGTTGTCCATTATATTGTTAGATAGCTTATCAGAAGACTACGAGAACTTTGTCATCGCAATGGAATCAAGAGACGCTCTACCAACATTGGAAGTCCTGAAAAATAAACTTATGGAAGAATTTGAAAGACGAACAAGTAAATCATCAGTGGAAGAGAATCATCATCAGGCCTTCGTGTCAAAATCAAAGGATAAAAAATTCTGTAAGAAGACCGATATCAAGTGCTATAAATGCGGTAAGAAGGGGCATATGGCACGAGATTGTAAATCGAGAAGAACTGCAGCAAATGCAATGTTAAATGGAATAACCAGTGGCGATTTAGAGAAATCCACATGGATTTATGACAGTGGATCAACGAGTCACATGTGTTGTGACAGAAACATGTTCCACCAATTTCGAAAACACAAGGAGAAAATTGAACTGGCAGGCGATTTTTTCATATTCTCCGAAGGAATTGGGCAAGTACATCTGAAATATAAAAATAGAAATGTACGATTGTGTGATGTACTTTATGTGCCAAAACTAAAGTATAATTTTATATCAATATCGAAACTGGCTGACGAAAAACTATTCGTAACATTCGATAATGGCAATGTCTGGGTCCGAGATGGGGACGAGGAGATTTTGAGCGGGAAAAAATGTTCGCAGCTATACATATACAAACCCAATGTCCAACTACATCACATGAACTCGGCGCAATCAAATGACGAAATTTCACTTTGGCACAATCGACTAAGTCACCTAAATGTAAAGGCTATTGGAGAAATGATAAAACAAAACATTGTTCATGGTTTGAATATAAAAACCCCACCACCAAAATTAGACTGTGATGTTTGTTACAAATCGAAAATCCACGTTGAATCATTTCCAAAGAAAGCAACTCAGTGTACCAAAGATGTCTTAGAATTGATACATACCGACATATGTGGACCTATGCGCATTGATTCTTGTGGTGGATCACGATATTTCGCTCTGTTCATTGATGACTATTCAAGGATGATTTTTGTGTATTTCTTGAAGAACAAAGGGGATATATATAACGCATTTGTAAAATTTATCGCTATGGCTGAACGGCAAACTGGAAAAAAATTGAAAGTCCTGCGAAGTGACAATGGCCGGGAATATTTAAGTACCAAATATTCCACATGTCTGGACAAACTCGGAATCCAGAGGCAACTAACAGTTGAATATACGCCGCAGCAAAATGGAGTGGCTGAAAGAGCCAACAGAACCATCGTCGAAATGGCTCGTAGCATGTTAATCGGATCTGGTTTGCATGAATCATTATGGGGTGAAGCCGTAGGTACTGCAGTATACCTTAGAAATCGTTGTCCTACAACAGCAGTAGAAGGTGTTACACCGATTGAACGGTGGAGTGGCAGAAAGCCAACTGACGCTCACTTGAAAGTTTTTGGATGCAAAGCAATCAAGTTGGACAAACGACCTGGCAAGTCAAAGTTCCAGGCCCGAGGTATAGAATGTGTCTTAACAGGTTATTGCAACGAATCGAAAGCTTATCGATTATATGACACAAAAAGAAATATTTTATACAAAAGCCGAGATGTTAAGTTTATAGAAACGGTGTCGAACGACCCTATAAACAAATATGATATATTTGGTGAAAGAATATGTCAAGAAGACAAAATCCAAAATGTTGAAGAATTCGATGCTTCCATACTTGCTGAAAATACAAGGCATGTTTATTCGGAGGAAACAAATCGGGCATCGGCAGAGCTTATCAGGGAACCAAGCCAAATAGTTGAAGAAGGTGTAACCCTGATTGAAGAGTCCCCTCAATATGATGATTTAAACTACAAGGTATTGCGATCTGGGAAGCGAATTATGAACAATCTCATAATAAATGATAAAACAGAAGTTCCAAAAACTGTGGAAGAGGCTTTAGCAAGAAATGAACGGGATATGTGGATTCAATCGATGAAACTCGAATATCAGTCCTTAGTCGATAAAGGAACATGGCAACTGGTGGATAAGCCAGATGGTGTGCCCATTATAAAATGCAAGTGGGTGTTCACAAAGAAACAAGACAAGGATGGCAATTTAGAGCGCTACAAATCAAGACTAGTCGCGAAAGGCTGTAGTCAGAAGTACGGGGTAAACTACACAGAAACATTTTCACCAGTGACCCGATATTCCACTGTACGCACCATATTAGCTTTGTCAGCAGAATTAAAATTATATGCGCATCAAATAGACGTCACTACCGCGTATCTCAATGGGGAAATCGATGCTGACATTTATATGGCCCAACCACAGATGTTTGAGAATACCGAAACCCCGGATAAGGTATGTAAGCTACAAAAAGCAATTTATGGACTCAAACAGTCCGGTAGAAAGTGGAATGAAAAACTGGACGAAATTTTGAAGCAAATTGGATTTAAACAATGTGTGATTGATCCATGTGTGTATACCATGAACACGGGAAGGGATATTATTATTCTCGTTGTGTACGTGGATGATGTTATATTGGTTAGTTCCAATGAAAGCTACATAAAACAGGTGAAATCTAAGACTGGATCGTACTTAGACATTCACGATAAAGGACCCGTGGACTACTTTCTGGGGATGGAGATTAAGAGAAATACGCCCACGGGACCTATACAGCTTTCACAGAAGAATATGATTTTAGAGTTTTTAAAAGAAAATGGAATGGAAAATACAAGAAAAGTTGCAACTCCATTAGATCCGGGTCAAAAGTTTAAGAAGTGTACGGATGCGTGTGAAAATTGCAAAAAAGTGGATATGAAAAAGTATCAGTCTCTGATTGGTTCTTTAATGTACATTGGACTATGCACAAGACCGGATATCCTACATGCAGTAACTAAATTATCACAATTTAACAATGATCCGCATGCTAAGCACATGAATGGAGCTCACCATATTCTCAGATATCTAAATGCAACCATAAACCAATGTTTAGAATACAAATGTACTAGAAATCCATTATATGGATTTGCAGATGCCGACTGGGCAGGTGGCTCAGATGACAGAAAATCTTTTACAGGATTTGTATTTATATTGGCTGGAGCTGCAGTAATGTATGAATCTAAAAAACAACAAACGGTTGCGTTAAGTAGCACCGAAGCCGAATATATGGCGTTATCTGCAGCGACGAAAGAAATCATTTTTATTCGAAACTTGTTGCATGAAATTGGTTTTGGAAGACTTGTGAGAAATGCCACTACCTTATATGGTGACAACATTGGATCTCAACAACTTTTTAAAAACCCAGTATACCATTCCAGGAGCAAGCATATTGACATTTGAGTACATCATGTAAGGAATGTTTTCAAGGACGGAAAGCTAGATTTGAAGTATGTGCCCTCAAGCGAAAATCCTGCTGATATTTTGACAAAGTCCTTAGCCAAACTGAAAAACAAGAAATTGTCTGAAAAGATGGGCTTAAAGTGAAATACGTTTTCATTAAGGGGTGGTGTTGAAATTACATGTTAATGAAACAGTATTTTTTGTATTGAGTAGGATTTGAATTTCCTGAAAATTTGCTTTATAAATTTTCTGGAATATTTTTTCGTTCGTTGTGTTTGCATTGTTCAATAAAGACGTTTATAACATTTTTCTTTTATAAAACTGTATGTGTGTTCTTTCTCGGGAAATCCTCAACAAATGCTAATAAAACTAAATATTTATAAAAATTAAAATAGAGGTAGTTTTATTCTTTCATTCGTTTTCAGTAAGTAAAAATGGAAATTGATATTAAGATATTTTAGATTTAGCGATGAGAGCTGACAATATATAAATCGTTACATCGAGATTCTACTGCATATTTTCCGCACATAAAGCAGTGTTTTGTGTTTTACATCAGAGCAAATTAGTACAAAAATGATTTTTTTATCCGACCAACTGTCAAGTTGTGTATTTATAATTGAGCAAAATTTATGAGCTAGTTATGAACTAGGATTATTGACTTCGTTCAAAGTTTAACAAAATAGCGGACATTTGAAAAATTTTTTTGGAAAATTGCTGTCATTTTTATTTGGTGTACTTTATGGTTTACGTAATAGGTTTGTAGAAATGTCGGAACATAATGTAATGCTCAGAATTGTAAGACAGGAATATTATATACCGAGACTACATAATATTATTCGAAAGTGAAAAGTGGATTATTCATAAAGAAAATGTATGAAATGCACAATTTATTAGGGGAAGTTTCAGAATCAGATCATGGGGGATCTTCCGAGGGAAAGATTGCCGTTTTCTTTGCCATTCTCTTATACCTTCGCCATTCACTAGGCCTACGCTTACTGAAAAGATACGCTGCAGTTTTTGTATGTTTCGGTACTCGTGCCGTACATATAGAAACTTGTTCTGATCTGTCTGCAGATGCCTTCCTGGCTAAATTCTCCAGATTTGTTGCATTTTTTCAGATAATGGACGTAACTTTGTCGGCGCCAACCGCAAACTCTTACAAGGACATGCTGATTTTTTTAAAAGCTCTAGAAGAAAAGCAATGTGTTAGTTACAGCGAACAAGGATTCACGTGGACTTGTATACCTTCTTATGCACCACACATGGGCGGCCTATGGGAGGCAGCCGTGAAAAGTATGAAGTCTCATTTGAAAAAAGTCACTGTTAAGGGGAACTTTACCTTTGAAGAATTTACAACGCTCCTAGTATGAATCGAATCTGTACTTAAATCGAGACCATTGTGCTCAGTATCAGTTAGGAGGACTAACTCCTGGTCATTATTTGCGAGGATCCCCCTCCCAACTATACCCATAAAATCACATTCATGTCAACAGATGGCAAAGATTAAAGAGGCTACACCACACCACCACCTGAGTGGTGTCTAGGACGAATCACTCGTGTTTTAGTGGTGAAGACAAAAACGTCAGAATAGTAGAGATTAAATTAAAGAACGGTATTGTTGTACGCCTAATAGTTAAGGTGTGCCTTCTTCTCACAACCGCACCGCAACCACTTCTAGATTTCAAGAATGAGAAAGAATTCGACCAATTCCATTTAGTACATATATATACATATATATAGTGCAAAGTGTCTGCAGAGAACGAAACAAAATTGCTGACATTATTATTATTATGTCCACGAGTGCCTGCCATGAGCCCTTAATAAGTTTAAGAATTACAAGCCAAAGTTCAGTATACCATCGTGGTGCAAGCAAAATATAATCACGGAAACTACGAAACCACCATAAATGAAATTCAACAAGAACATTATGTGACTTACAAAATATTATACGAAAATGCCAAATATGTAAAGTGAGTAAGGCAGCTCCAGCATATCCACAAATTGCAAGGCTGCCTAGGGCTGTACATACATGTGGCACCTTACATTCCCCGGCCTTTCGTTCCCGATAAATGTGAGGGCCAGAAGAAAGTATTGGAGAATTATGACGTCTCGAGGTGTCCTCGAAAGACCTATATCAATATTTGCCTTACTCGACGTGACTTAAAGTAGGTAATAGGGCTGCGAAATTAACTTTATCGCATTTATCAAATTATTGGAATCTGTATTATATGTATTGAAATTAATTTGTAAAAATATGTTTTCGCGCTTTCGTACTAAAAGTAACTATAAACTAAAAAATCTGAATTAACGTATGTGCATTCTTATTTAAAACTATTCCACAGTTAGGATTTTAAACATACATAAATAATTGAATTTAATAAAAAATCGAATTTGCTAATCTTTGTATTTGTCCACAACCTTGTGAAACTTAGCGCAGGGACACATTCCCGCAACACCTATGTTTCGAAGAAATTTACCAAATTTTAATTCGCGGTTATCGGTAATCAGCATCATAAGAACTCAATATCGTGCAATTGCCTGTTCTCAAAACCCTTTGATTTTTGCTTCTGAAACATACCAGCAAAAAGCGGTTGGTTACCTTCTGACTTGTCTTTCGGATTCCAAGATGACTGTTTGCTACACTATCATGATTTTCTATTAGAACTTGTACTCTAAATTACGTTGGTACACACAGATTCCATGGTAAACAATCATCGTCGTTAATATGTTGCGGTAAATGTCGATAAACATGACCATCGATGACAGCATAAACAGGATATGCGGTCGGATTCTTCTTCGTCTAGCCATAGAAATCTGCCAGTAACTATTTTCATCACATTAAGAATATGTAACACTCTCGGTTCTCCTTCATGTGGTTCGCTTACCTCAGCTGCGTTCCAGTTTCTCCTCTCACTTTGGCATGTTGAATTTGTAAATATGCGTTCTAGTTTCTCCTCTCATTTCGGCATGTTGAACTAAATTCTCAATTACCAGGACATTCAATCCTTGGGCCTCTGGAAACCTTTTTCTCAAAATACCTTGGAAGAAGTAAGAAGTTTAAACAAACTTTTTTGAATATTTCCCATGTTGTCTAATGACCATTATTATTTCTTATGCATATCAGCGTCTTGTCCCGTAGTAATACTGGAGTTTATCTGCCTCCTCACGGGCGCTTCCCGTGATCGTGAGCAAAAATCGAGGTTGAAGAAGAAACACAAGGAAGGAACGCGAGGAGAAGATACTCAAGACGGCCGTATACTGGAGCACAATTCACAGAAGTCTCCAGGTAAACTTCCATCGGAGTGAGACGACAACACTGGCTCCGATAGAAAGAATTATTAAATTTAATATCCACATCGGGTTAATACAGGAATCGATATAGAATCGATATCCTATCGGCAAATAAGCCTGACTTCATTCTTACTCAAAAATATGGAACGACTGTTGACAACACGATTATGAGCAACATACGCAACCCGCTAAAGTACAAACAGCACGCGTAAGTAAAGGGAAAATCAGTGGTAACCGCTTTTCACGAGGTAGTACACCATATTGAAAACACCTTCGAGAAGGAAATGTTTACTTAAGCTGTGTGAGTTGATGGCAGTGATCATTTGAAAGTAATTTTTAAGTGATTATTTATACTCTTTCGAGCCGAGCTTAATGATCTAAGTTTTGATATGAAAAGGAAAGCCAGGAGAAGAACCTACGTACCCACTATTATGAGACGCGTTTGCCGTTGGTTAAGCGGCTCATTGGTCTAAGTGGCCTTACAAAGGTCATATGTTGATAACTTGTATTTATTCCGCCCTGTTGCGAAACTTGCATATGCGAATTAAATTAAAATTTGTCAAAGTTCGACATTTGTATTCATTCTAAAAACAGTCCTTTTCAAAGCAGAGTTTTGTTGTAGCGATGGATAATTAATTCACACACCTACAATTGCTTCCAATATGCCTGATGAGCCGTTTGACCATGCATTGATGTACAATGAGAGCTTCATATCAAAAACGCCATTTCCGAAGATGCGCGGATGCCGAAGGTGTCCCAGTCTCCCCTACATATGACACACTTTAAGTTCGATTTAAATATTTTATTACTATTGCAATGGGCGAAACCATAATGTTGAAAACTGCACACCTTGGAATTTTTGAACATTATTGTTTTTAAGGTGATTATGTCAAAATACACAGCTGTGTTCATAAAAATAGTAATGGCATTAATTTTTACCGGGAAGAGAAAAACCTTGCACGGCTCCAACAAGCTGAGAAATGAAGGAAAAATAAACATAAAATAAAGGAATACAAAGAAATTTAAAATATCATTAAATACAGTGCTACAAAGTAGTAAAAGAAATTTGAATGATTGGTGCCTAGTACGGTACAGTAGGTTGAACCCTTCAGCGCCCACTGAAATGATAAAAACTAAATTTAATATACACCGGAGATTGATCGATGCTAAGTTGAGTTTTGAAAAATCTTATAACGGCTGGCCACTAGAAAAGTGGTGTAACATATTATAGACAAATGATACAACAACTGT
>NW_026881320.1:0-10729 GCF_032173495.1 Musca vetustissima | reverse complement strand
TAAACGAATTGAGACAGATCGACAAAATTTTGCATAGAGTCGTCTTTTGTCTGCAGGCAGATCAAGTTCGAAGATGGGCTTCATCGGTCCACGTTTAGGCATAGCTCCCCCATTTTTTGGCATTTTGGCGCGTTTTTCAACCGATTTTGTTGCAAATTGGTATTTTGTAGTCGTATATGGTACCAAATCTCCCTACCAAAAATTATTAACATTCGCCCCCATTTTGGGGTAGTCCCCATATAACCCCCTTTTTTATATTAAAATGGTTATCTGATTTGATTCCGCGTTTTAAGTTTGGTTCTAAGACTCTGATGTAATCATTTCACCTGCGGAGGATTTCGAGATAAGAAAGTAGAACGTAAGGTTCGATAATGAACTATAACCCGCATTAAGACCTAGTCCCTGTATGGAGGTTCCAGACAAAGTGGACCGATATTCCCCATCTTGGAATTTGAACTAAGATTGGAAGAAATAATAAGATGGACAAAGTTTGGATGAAATCTAAATTTTTTGAAGCGCATTTGGTATAAAGATACATGGGTTCTAGAATATTTTAATTAGCCACAGTGTATAATTATCCATTAAAATTACTGAATTTTTTATTATGGTTTACATAATCCCTTTTTAGAAATGTCGGTATAGGTCCACTTTTTGGTATGTTTCCCATATTTTCATTTCTAGTTCCTGTCAGTATATCTATGGTGGAGGGTATCCAAAGTTCGGCCCGGCCGAACTTAACGCTTTTTCACTTGTTTATATTAAAATAGTTATCTGATTTTTTTCGTGTGTTGGGGTTGGGTAGTTGTTAAGGGGAATAATCAATTCTTACCCTACAAGGACGTTTTAGCCATCTGTTGTGAGCATTCCGCCTTCTAAAGATATTGTGATAAAAAAAACTCATCTCCTCAATATACTGATACCTCCTGAAGGAAAGAATTGAGATAAACAATTAAAATATTCGGATCAGTATTGGCATATACCGGTCATTAATTAGGCATAGCCCTCATATAATGATATCCCCAAATATTCACTATTTCCTATACTATGTTATCAATATTGGTCCCCCTTTAGGCATACCCTCATATAACTTTGTAATCTAAATTACAGTAATTTGAGGATTTTATTCTCTACCATGCGTTATCAGTATCAGCCCACTTTTTGGATCCTACAGATTTTAGGAAAAGTCCCCATTAAAAATTGCTGAAATTTGTATTCGGTGTACAAATGTTTTACACAAATAGGTTTGTAGAGTTATCGGTATATGCCCACTTTTTGGTATGTTCCCTATATTTTCATTGCATGTATCTGTCAGTATAACTATGGTGGAGGGTATCCAAAGTTCGGCCCGGCCGAACTTAACGCTTTTTCACTTGTTAATACAAAAATGGGGACTACCAATAAAAGGTGCCGAATATTAATAAGTTTTGGGAGAGAGATTTGTTACGATATACGACTACAAAATTACAGCGGTTGAATTCGGTTGAAAACCGCGCTCAAGAACCCAAAAATGCGATGGAAACCCCTAAGTTCTGAAAAGTGCTGGAAATATATTTAAAATTTTTAGTGGATTGATTTAGTATCCAATTGAAACGCAATGTACCAAATTTCAGCGAATTCGGTTGAAAAACGCACTCAAGAACACCAAAATACCGAAAATTGGGGTACCCCTATATGGAGCTACGCCTAAACGTTGACCGATATAACCCATTTTCGATCTTGACCTGCCTGCTGACAAAATAATTAATATACCCTCCATACTATGATAGAGGGTATACAAATGAAGCAAAAAGAGGGTATACAGATGAAGTAAAATGAGCCACCCCATTATTCATTACAGTATAAGTCGAAAGTAAGTATAGTATAGTTTTTCGTGGGGTCGAATATTTCGTCGAATGATCTAAATAAACCATAAGACCCTGCAAACCTCAACGATTTGGATTTATTTTGCTTAAGAATACTGAACTTTTTATACATATTTGCTTGCCGGTAAAGTCCTTTTATTTTCCAGTTTTCTGAGCGAAGCATGCGATCATTTCCCCTGATAATTGTTCATCTCTCCCCAATTTACAAACAATAGCAAGTGTTGCAGGCACATGTAACGCATTCAAAGCGAATTTATTCTGGGACATTTATCATTGAAAAATTTCAACAGCAACAGTCTTACAAAATGAGTTATTGTTAGAAAATTAAATTAATAATATTGAATAAAAATCAATCATTATATGGGTTTTCAAAATACCAGAAATCTGGTGAAACCCTTATATGAAAATTTGGACAAATCATGGATATATTTGCAAATAAATATTTTATGTGTGCTGAGATTCGTGTAAATTTACAACAAATGCACCAAATTTTATGTAATGCACCGATTTTATGTAAATGGTGCACCAAACTCCTAATGTTTGTCCAATTGACACGAAATTGTGCCCAACGTCAATTTTTCTATATATTTTTCCGGATAGCCCCCATATAAGTGTACTCCCAATTTTCGTTATGTTGGGGTTCTTGGTCGCGTTTTATAACTGAATTCGCTGAAATTTTGTACATTGGGTTCTTATTGGGTACCAAATTTCTCCACTAAAAATTACAAATATAGGTCCACTTTTTCTGGTAGTTCCCATATAACGGTACCCCCAAATTTTTGGTATTTTGGCGGTTCTGATCGCATTTTGACTGTAATTTAATACTTCGAGTTCTTATTGGATAGCAAATCTCTCCACTATAAATATAATGATACAGTCCAATTTTCCGTATTTTGGGGTTCTTGAACCCCATATAACCCCCTTTTGTATATTAAAATAGAACGTGAGATTCGAGAATGAACTATATAAAACCTGTGGTGATGCCCTTACATAACTGTAACCTCTAAATTGCAGTATTTTGGGGGATGTTCCATCCTACTATGCGTCGTCAATATCGGTCCATTTTTTGGGGTTTTTAAGAAAAATATCCATAAAAATTTCAGAAATTTGAATTTCATGTATATCGGCAGGCATTCGAGAATCTCCTCCATATAATGATAATTCCTGAAGGGAAGAATTGAAATACATAACAAAATCTAAACTATACCATGCGTTATTAGTATAAGTTCACGCTTTGGAGTTTTCAGATTATAGGAAAAATCCACATTAAAAATTGCTGAAATTTGTATTATCCGTATATGTTATTTTTGGTATTTTCCCTATATTTAAATTTCAAGTAGTTGTCAGTATACCTATGGTGGAGGATATCCAAAGTTCGGCCCGGTCGAACTTAACGCTTTTTTTACTTGTTCCTTATTGATTTTGGTTGTGAAGTGTCTGTAATTTGGTATTCCGATTTCTTCAGCGGTAAAAAACATTTATTTATCATATAATCCCATATATAGAGGTACTCGACCTATATTCGGTTCATTATTCCTACGTCGCTCTTGTACAAAGGCCTCATTAATTTTTTTCTTTAATATGTTAATTTTTTATGTTCCTAAATAAGCAACTTGTTGCCAGACAATTTACATTTATAATGTTTGGCGTTTTTACTTGTCTTACTAAACAAATTTGCATTATAAAAGTCCCGATCGATTTCGAGTTTACTTATTTTTATTTTAAAATTTCGCAACACTGTAAGTATAAACTCCTTACTCCTCCTTGGTAGAACTGTATTTTTGATTTACTTTTGGTTGGCTATGACACGCGTTGTAACTGGAATATTATTTCATTTCAAGTGTTCCGAACGGAACGAAGACCACTAACAAACCAAAAAAAAAAAAAAAAAAAAAAAAATTTATAAACCAGTAAGGAAAGTAGTAAAGTCGGACTGGGCCGACTATATGGTACCCTTCACCACTTTGAGTATATTCTACATATGTATCCTAACAGACGTCGCCATTTCTAAGGAACATTGACATAAAATTGAACGAACTTAAATATGCGACCTTTATCAATAAGTAAACCGACTAACATCAATTCCAACACATGAAAGTATATATAGAAGTTATATGTAAATCTGAACCAATTTCAAGAAAACTTGACACACGAAAGATTATAGTAACTTCAGTACATTTTACAAAATTGTGTGCCGATCGGCCAATCTTTACGTCTTTAGTGCACAATTTAAATTAAATCGGTGGAAAATATTTATAGGAGCTATATCTAAATCTGAACCGATTTTCACGAAACTTAGCACACATCATTCTGGACCTAATTCAGTACCATATGTAAAATTTCGGGCAAATCGAAAGATATATAGGGAATTTGGAGCCCCATTTACCTAAGATCGGACGGCAATATATATGAGAGCTATATATAAATCTGAACCGATTTTCTCGAAACTTGGCACACATCATTCTGGACCTAATTCAGTACCATATGCCAAATTTCGTGCAAATCGAAAGATATATAGGTAATTTGGAGCCCCATTCACCTTAGATCGGACGAAAATATATATGGGAGCTATATATAAATCTGCACCGATTTTCTCGAAACTTGGCACACATCATTGTAGCATTGAACGTTCGCTTTGTTGCATTTAGTATTTCAAGTTAAATTTGCCCATTTTTTTTATACCCTTCACCACACTGTGGTACAGGGTATTATGTCTTTGTGCATATGTTTGTAACAGGCAAAAATAATCGAGATAGACCCATGGTTCCTTTTGAGAATATGCATAGAATCACTTTCTGAGTCGATTTATGCATGTCCGTCCGTCCGTCCGTCTGTCCGTCTGTCCGTCTGTAGATGTTAAATTGTAAACAAAGTACAGGTCGCATTTATGATCCGAATTGGATGAAATTTGGCACAGCTCATTTGTTTGGCTCAAGGACGAACCCTATTGAAATTGGGAAAAATCGGTTCAGATTTAGATATAGCTCCCATATATATATTTAACCGATTTAATGTAAACGGTCCCTATATATCTTTCGATTTGCACGAAAATTGGCACAGCGTAATGAATTAGGTCTAGAATGATGTGTGTAAAATTTCATAAAAATCGGTTCAGATTTAGATATAGCTCCCATATATATCTTCGTCCGATTTAAGGTAAATTGTGTACCAAAGCCCCTATATATCTTTCGATTTGCACGAAATTTGGCACAGCGTAATGAATAAGGTCTAGAATGATGTGTGCAAAGTTTCGTGAAAATCGGTTCAGATTTAGATATAGCTCCCATATATATCTTCGTCCGATTTAAGGTAAATTGTGTACCAAAGCCCCTATATATCTTTCGATTTGCACGAAATTTGGCACACCGTAATGAGTAAGGTCTAGAATGATGTATGCCAAGTTTCGTGAAAATATATATATAATATATATATATATAAGGTAAATAGTCCACTAAAGTCCCTGGAAATCTTTTGGTATAGCGTACTGAATTAAGTCTAGAATGATGTGTGCAAAGTTTCGTGACAATCGTTTCAGATTTAGATATAGCTCCCATATATATTTTCATCCGATTTAAGGTAATTGGTGTACCAAAGACCCTATATATCTTTCGATTTGCACGAAATTGGGAATAGCGTACTGGCATTTGGGTCTATAATAATTTGTGCTAAGTTTCATGAAAATCGGTTCAGATTTAGATATAGCTCCCATATATATTTTTGCCCGATTGTATATAATTGGTGCACCAAAATCCCTGGAAATCTTTTCATTTGCACGAATTTTGGCATAGCGTACTTAATTAAGTCTAGTTTCGTGAAAATCTGTTCAGATTTAGATATAGCTCCCATATATATTTTCGTCTTTCGATTTGCACGAATTTTGGTATAGGGTACGTTGGTCAGCTAAGTACTTCGCATTGTTACAAGAGACATTTGGGTTTGAAAGGTTTTTTGTATAGAATCAATAGCTTCTGGGGAGAATATCCCAACAAAAAACTAAGGGAACTTATAAGGATCAGTGGCGTGATGCGAAACTATAGTCTTCCCTGCCTTACCCCTAGGCAATCAATGCCATACATTCCCCACTAATAGATAGTTGGTTTTTATAAAAACAAAATACAAATGGTATCCTACATAAATCGCCAACACTACTGAAGTACTGAATTAAGTCTAAAATGATGTTGCTAAGCTGCGTGAAAAGATCCATAGCAAGGCCGAATGACACAACGTACTGAAGTAATATAAATTAGTCTCTGGCAATTTTCCCTGAAATCGGTTCAGATATAGATATATAACAAAATCGCGTCGTCTGTTGGGATACTATGTAGAATATACCCAAAGTGGTGAAGGGTATCATATAGTCGGCCCAGTCCGACTTTACTACTTTCCTTACTGGTTTTCTTTTGGGTTTTTGGGATAGTGTTCTGTCAAACTTCCTTACGCCTTTGCAAAACATTGTTCAGCGATACGAATTCAGTGAATGATGATTCAATGCTAGGATATTTGGTACAAAATAGAACATAACGATAATGTACTAGTACTATCTACCCATCCATCCGTCCGACCACAAACAGCCATTATGCAATGCGATAGTCATCTATGAATGTGATCTATTGCAATTCCCTTTTGTGCGAGGACCAATGTTCGGATTGTGTTGGTAGTGGTTTGATAGAACTTTATTTCAGTTTATTTTTCTGGGTGTGTGTGTGTTTAAAATGAAAATCATGCTGTTAATGATGTCTAGCTGCCGTAATGGGTTAGTCGTCTTGATTGTTGTAAATATGTATATGTATATGTAAATTGATATGTAAATTGATTTCAAACAATCCATACGCCTGTCATATATCTATTTCAATAGGACAGATTTAAGGTTTTTGGTATGAAATAGAACAAACATCTAAACCTAAACCGATTTCCATTAAACTTCGCAGACTTTCAAAACGGCAGTACATGAACTGATAATAAATGATCGTTATACCATACGAAACAGGGATTCTGGGGCATTACTTCGATTAGTTCAGAGAAATTTTGAAAAAAAATAAAACAGTAAGGAAAGTAGCAAATTTGGACTGGGCCGACTATATGATACCCTTCACCACTTTTGGGTATATTGTCCATATGTATCCTCACAATTGCATGCAACCTTTGGTTAATTTAATTTCATACGGGCAGAGTTAGAGTCGTCTTCGTACCATGAGGCAAATTTCGTGCAAATCGAAATATATACATTGACTTTGGTGCACCATTTACATTAAGGGGACCCCCCAATTCTTGGTGTCAATTTTTTTTAATTCGAAACTACATTAATTCAAGAATGTCCCTACAAAATTTCAAGTGAAAATCTCAAGAACTCTTGAAGATATAGCCAATTTATTGTGTCAGCATCAAGTAACGGCTAAAGGGCTTCTCAAACTTTAAACACGCTTTTCTATTTTGCAAATGGCGGGCACAATAACTCCCATATAAAATCTTAAAAATAAAAAATCGAGAATGGGGGGGGGGTCCCTTAAATAGGAGTAAAAGATATATGGGAGCTTAATCTAAATCTGAACCAATTTTCAGGAACATTAACACACATCATTCTAGATCTAATTGAGTAAACTATGCCAAATTTCATGCAAATCGAAAGATATATAGGGACTTTGGGAGCTATATCTAAATCTGAACCGATTTTCACGAACCTTAACACATCATTCTAGACTTAATTCAGTACCCCATGCGAAATTTCGTGCAAATCGAAAGATTTATAGGGATTTTGGTACACTATTTACATTAAATCGGACAAAAATATTTATGAGAGCTATATCGAAATCTGAACCGATTTTCAGGAAACTCAACACACATTATTGTAGACCTAATTCATTACGCTGTGCCAAATTTCGTGCATAGCGAAATGTATTTAGGGACTTTGGTGCACCATTTACCTTTAATCGGACGAAAATATATATGAGAGCTATATCTAAATCTGCTCTGATTTTCAGGAAACTTAGCACACATCATTCTAGGCTTAATTCAGTATGCTGTGCCAAATTTCGTGCAAATCGAAAGATATTTATGGACTTGGTGCACCATTTTCCTTAAATCGGAAGAAGATATATATGGGAACTATTTCTAAATCTGAACCGATTTTCATTATATATATATATAGGGACTATATATATATATGGGAGCTATATGTAAATCGGAACCAATTTTCTCAATTTCAATAGTGTTCGACCTTGGGCCAAATAGATGAGCTGTTCCAAATTTTATCAAACTCAGAGCATAAATGCAACCTGTACTTTTTTACAATTTAACATGAACAGAAAGACGGACATGCATAATTTGATTCAGAAAGTGATTCTATGCATATTCACAAAAGGAACCATGTGTTAATCTAGTTTCATTTTGCCTGTTACAAACATATGCACAAAACATAATACCACAGTGTGGTGAAAGGTATACAAATATGTGGGAGATATACAAATAAATTTGGATGGATTTTCCCAGTTTCATTAGGTCTTTTTAATGAACTGTGTCAAAATTTCAATCAATTCATATCATAAGTGCGACTTGTACTTTGTTAACAATTTAACATGGACAGTCAGACATGCATGAATCGACTCAGAATGTGATTATATGCTTATTTTCAAAAGGAACCATGTGTCTATCTTGTTTTCTGTTCTTCAAATACTGATTAACCAGCCAAGTTGGTTAGAAACCCGGTCCAAAGTCCCCATAATACCGAATACTGGGGAACTATCTTGAAACTTGGGTAAATATTGACAATTTTGGTACAGAAAACCTCTCCAAAATCCCCAAAATACCAAATATTGAGGTGTAGCGTTATAAGGGGGCTACCGTGAAACATAGGTCAATATTAACATCTCGAAGCACTCAAAGAGACCCCAAAAGAATTAGAATAATATTCTATGTCGATTTACGTGTTTCCGTCTGATAGAGATCGCAATATTAGATAATATAAAATTCTTTTGAAGAAACATTGCTAATGCTCCTAGGATGTTTGATATTGCAAATGGAATCGGTCCAATATTTAACCGAATTGGATGTAATTTAATATTTTGAGTTCTCATTGTATAGAGAGAATATGTTTGTATCAAAAATTATTGATATTGGTCCAAGTTTCAGGGTAGCCCCCATATAAAGGTACCATGACATCAATGTTTTATAAATATAAAGCCAAGTCGGTATTTTGGAGTTTTTGAATACGTTTTCGACCGAATTGGCTGTCAAATTACACTACCCAACATTATCAATATTTATTTCCGCTTTTGTATAGTCCAATAAAACGCTAGTCTCACTATTATGTATTTTGAGAATCAATTTTTTCCATGTCTTTTTCGGTATACACAAGGTCCTATCATAACATAAGTTTTCTCCTAGGATGTTCGGCCGGGCCGAACTTAACGTTGTTGGCAAAACCTATGCTACTTCTCTTTTTCTTCAATGAACCAGGCATTACAGATGATATTTTTTGTAAAAAACTTCGTTATATCCGTAGTTCGCTATAAGAGTAATGATTTGTATGAAAAATTCAACGAACTTATCTATCTATCTATCTATACTAGTAAAAGAGTAAAGTAAAGTAAAGACTGATTTAATTATTCATCAACGCCCAGAGGAAACGTCTGAAGCTAGAATCTTGAAATTTTGGGTGAGGGTTACCCTTGGTCCAAAGGTGACAGATAAGGCTGGGTTTTTTTTGGAAATTCGCACTAGAACGGTGCGAAAAGTACTAAATGTGATACCATTTGTATTTGGCGAACCGGTAGAGCTAGAACTCTGAAATTTGGATTGTTGGTCGCTGATAGGTGTAGCAAAGGGTTTTTGGAAATTCGAATTATAAGTATCCGAAAAGTACTGAAATGTACTAAATTTGGTACAAATTCGTAGCATGTGAATGGATTGAGCTAAAAACTTGAAATTTGGAATGCAAATTAAGGTTAAGAATTAGGGTCAATAGAGTTTGGAAAGTGTGTACTCATGTGTACGAAAAGTACTATATTTGGTACAAATTTGATGTGGAGGTACAAATCGAGCAGGTATCCTGACAATTGAAAGTAACATTACCGTCGGAGTGTATGATTGGGATATGTACGCTGTTTTTGGAAATGTTTACTTATGTGTACGAAAAGTACTAAATCGTACTATAATTGGTACAATTTGGATTTGGTTGAACCGATAGAGCTGGACCAATGAAGTTTGGAATTAGGATCGTTGTAGGGATGTAGAACTAGGGTCAGGATTCAGTTTAACAAACTAATACTTATGAGTACTAAATGCTACTAAATTTGGTACATTTTTAATTTAGGTGAACCAATAGAGCTAGAATCATGAAATTTGGAGTCAGGATCACTGTTAAGGTGTAAGATTGAAATATGTAGGAAGTTTTAGAAATTTGTACTAATGTGTACTAAATTTGGTGCAATTTAAATTGTGGGTGAAGCGATAGAGTTGAAATCATTAACTTTTTATTTAGGATCATTGTGGAGGTATAGGATTGGGGTATGTAGGGAGGTTTGGAATTTGGTACTATTGTGTACTAAATTTGAACCGATAAAATTGGAATCCTGAAACTTGGATTTTGGATCACTGTGAGGGTGTTGGTTTGGGGTAAGAAGGAGGTTCTGGAAATTCGTATTACTTTGTACTAAATTTGGTACAATTTGAATTGTGGGTGAACTGATAGAGTTTGGTTTGGGTTAAGTAAGAAGTTTTGGAAAATGTGTACTACTGTGTACTAAATTTGATGCAATTTGAATAGTGGGTCAACCAATAAAATTGGAATCCTGAAACTTGGATTTTGGATCACTTCTGATTTAGGATCACTGTGAAGGTGTAGGATTGGTATTTAGAAGTTTCGGAAATCC
>NW_026881319.1:0-10747 GCF_032173495.1 Musca vetustissima | reverse complement strand
GCTTCTGATAGCCCTAGAAAAAATAGTCTTTAAAAATCCACGCCTCTGATACTCATGGGAAAAATATTATTTAAAAATCCACTCCTAAGGTCCTTTAAAAAAATATTTAAAAATCCACGCCTTGTGTAGGCCCAGGAAAAATATTATTTAAAAATCCACGCCTCTGATACTCATGGGAAAAATATTATTTAAAAATCCACGCCTCTGATACTCAAGGGAAAAATATTATTTAAAAATCCACGCCTCTGATACTCATGGGAAAAATATTATTTAAAAAATCCACGCCTCTGATACTCATGGGAAAATATTGTTTAAAAATCCACGCTTCTGATAGTCGTGGAAAAATATTATATTTTTGTGCATATGTATGTATGGTATGTGTATGGGGTTTTTCAGATTAGTTCAAGTATTAATCTAGATAGCACATTTAATTTCGCCCGATTTCATCTCAATGGTCCTCCAAAGATTCAATGACCGTTCTATCTACAAGATATTGTAGATATTAACATTCTTGTATGTACCCAAAGTGGTGAAGGGTATCATATAGTCGGCCCCTTACTGACTTTTGAACTTTCCTTACTGGTTTTTTTATTAAATATATTTTTTAAAAATCTTCGCATTCATAGTTCTAGAAAATAAAATACTCTTTACATCTTGAAAGCATCAATGGGTGTTTTCTTTATAACACATTTTCCCAATCTGCACCGATCCACCCCTCTATCCATTGTATTACTGTAAAACTTTCTATTTAATAATAATGCCTTTCTTGTTTTTTTTTGTAAGTTTTGTCGTTCGCAATTTTCATCACTTGTCATGTCCAGCAAATGTAGGAATTTTCTTTTGTATTTTATCATCCAACCAAGCGAACAACCAACCGACTCTGTGCACACATTCTCCTCCAAAATGCGATGAACAAAACGAAAACTTTTTTAATACATTACGAATTTTTCGCAAACACTAAACTCTAGATTTGTCTTTGGCCAGAGAAAACATACATACATACATATGTACTCTCATGTACGCTAAAATGTATTGTTTTGAATGTAGGGATTTTCTGTTAGATATGTGAATGTGCGTGTGTAGGTAAGGATTTTTCGAAAAGTCCAAGAGTTTTTAGTAATCATATTTGGTATTATTTACTTTTTTTGATTTTGGATATTTAAGAGGTAGGGTTAAGGAGGTTTGGAAAATTGTTTTGGAAGAAATTTTAAATCTAGACTAACCTCCATATAAAAATTCGCTCCAATTATGGTAGTCCTAACCGTTGTTATTGATTAAAAAATCTTGTAAGAACAATTCCTGAGTAGCTAAAGTTGACATTCTGGGATATCGGAGAAAATTTGAGGTCCATATTTTGATATATAGTCTCCAATTACAGGTCCCGCCCAAATTATATATATTTTGACGACCCTAAACACGTTGCCAACCATAGTATTTTGTATTTTGATGTTCTAGCTGCATATTGATTGATTGAAATAAAAACGTAATTAAGTATGGCTGGCCCGAACTTTTTATACCCTCCACTATGAGGTGTACATTTAAAATATTTGCAATGAACAATTTTGGTAGATTTTACATCCAATAAGAAATGATGGTATACCACCTAGCCAAAATGAGGTTGGAATAGCAATTAAAGAATAATAAAGCAGCAGGTGCCGATGGGTTACCAGCCGAATTATTGAACACCGGTGGTCAGATGCTGATCAAGGGTACAATTTGCCTAGAGGAATACATGCCCAATGGTTGGAACCTCAGCATCCCGTCAATAGTATTGTGTGAACAACTGAAGCCAATGCTCGATGGACGATATTGGACCTTACCAATGCGGCTTCAGACCTGGCAAATCCAACATAGACCCAATTGTCACACTGTGCCAAATCCTGGGAAACACACACTAAAAACACATCGACATTTTCTACTATGGTCTGAGTAAGTAATTATGGAACAAGGCCACCTCTGGCCAGACAAAACTTACACTTTACAAGAGGCTGATACTGCCCTTGCTGTTGTATGGATCTAAATCATGGGCACTTGCGCAAGCAGATGAGTCAGCTCATGAAGTGTTTGAGAGAAAAATTCTCCGAAAGATCTATGGGCCGATCTGCGTGGATGGTTTGGTGCAACATTTACATAAAGTTGGACAAAACTAAATATGGGAGTTATATCTGAATCTAAACCGATTTCAACAAAACTTCACAGACGTCAAACCGGACTGAATTCAGTATGCTGTGCAAAATTGTGTCTCAATCGAACAAACCGTGGGAGTTTGATGCATCATTTACCTAAAATCGGATGAAACTATATATGGGAGCTATATCTATATGTGATTCGATTTAAATGAGACCTTATACATTATATCCTAGTTTCAATTCCATACGTTGTGTCAAATTTCGTCTTATTCGGACAATAATTGGGAGTTTGATGTACCACTTACCTAAAATTGGACAAAATTAAATATGAGAGTTATATCTGAATCTGAACCGATTTTAATCCGTAAGGAAAGTAGTAAAGTTGGGCGGAGCCGACTATGTTATACGCTTCACCACTTTGGGTATATTCAACAGATGAATGCTAATAGACGTCGAATTATGCAACCTATACTAAATTTTTCATTTGTTCAGATATAGGGTTGCTTCTTACAATGGGACAAAATTACCAAAACTCGGGAGAAAATATATATAGAAGCTCTATCCAAATCTGAACCGATTTCAAAACTTTCCACATTTTAAAACTTTAGTACGTTGTGCAAACCGATTTTCACAAAACTTAACGTGCACTATTCTAGACTTAATTAAGTACGATATGCCAAATTTCGTTCAAATCGAAAGATATATAGGGACTTTGGTACACAATTTACCTTAAATCGGACGAATATATATATGAGAGCTATATCTAAATCTGAACCGATTTTTCCCAATTTCAATAGGGTTCGGCCTTGGGCCAATTAAGTGACCTGTGCCAAATTTTATCCAAATCGGATCATAAATGCGACCTGTACTTTGTTAACAAAAATACATGGACGGACAGACAGACGGACATGCATAAATCGACTCAGAAAGTGATTCTATGCATATTCTCAAAAGGAACCATGGGTCTATCTCGATTATTTTTGCCTGTTACAAACATATGCACAAAGACATAATACCCTGTACCACAGTGTGGTGAAGGGTATAATAAAACTTCTCAGAAATCAAACTGCACCTAGGTCAGTACGCTGTGCAACATTTTCTGTCAATCAGATATGTTTGGTGCACCACTTAGATAAAATCGGACGAAAATCGAAATCGACAATTTTTGGTAAGGGGATTTGGTACCCAATAGGAGCTCAATGTACCAAGAATAAGTGAAAAGGAATTATGTTCGGCAGGCCAAAACTTTGGATACCCTCCACCATAGGTACACTGACAATTACTTGACATGCTAATTACAACGCCACGTGGCAAAAAACTCCGAGGTAATCAGAACTGGGTAGGAGCTTTAGATAGCTAATATTAAACATAAATAAACCTATTTAAACAATGGCATTTTGAGGTTACCTTTATATGGGGGCAACCAGAAAAAATGGACGATATGAACAAGATTTAGTATAGAGATTTGATAGCCTATGAGAACCCAATAAAAACGCGATGAAAACCACCAAAATAATGCAGGATATACCCCCATATTATGGTACATTTTCCGAATTTACTGAATTGCGTTTTCTCCTGGACGCAATTCAACATTGCTAGGCCTCATTAATATAGAATCGCATTTAGTTATAAATTTTAGTGAAAAACTATGTTTTCGCATAATTCCCATACCATCTACAAATTAATGTTCGCATTTCTAAAACATTTTTCATCATACTTATATTTCTGTCGCCTAAGTCTCTGTTTGTGCATCCGGTTTCCGTAAATACTCCAAACACACTCATGCACTACCACACTAACTGACGTTTAGACTTCATGCTGATATTAAACCGCAACATATGTTCTTCCTCTAGCTTAGTCATGCTTCAGTAAGCACTTTACTTCTAGCATTACCGATGATGATGATGACGAGGACAACAATGATGATGATATTGTTGTTGTAGCTGATGTAGATGACTATGACGTCGATGATTTTGATGTCCTCGTCGTTTTACGTTGCTGGTCTTTCATGCATGTTGGTTGATATTGTTGCTATTCTTCTTCTGCTGCTGCTGTTGTTGTTGTTCTTGTTGGTTATATCCTTGTTCTTTTAAAGACTCTTCTCAAGTGCATTGGAGAGTGAATGCATGCGTTTTAGTTGTAACAATTTTCGTTTAGTTGGAAATATATATCCATGCACGGGCTCCTAGCTAGCTGGTCGTCTTTTGTAAGTGTGCTTCAATGTTGCACAGTATGGCATGGTATGTTTATGTGTTATGTTTGATGGTTTCTGTTTTTTGTTTGTGTGGTCCATACACTTTCCTTTGCAACATTGCGGTTAGGTTTTTCAGTTTGTGTTTCTTTTTTATTATTTTGCCGCTTGTGTTTTAAGTGTTTTCTTACTGACCAATAATACTTATGGATACTTACATCTATTGGTTTTCACATATATGTTCTACCTTTTCCCTCTCCCATCACATCCCCTCCACCACATTCCCTTTTTGTTCCATTTTCTTCTTCCTTACAGTTGAGTGCATGTCTTTGCTTTGGGGAGTTTTTAAGCCATATTAAGATTCCCTATTTTCCAAATGTGGGTCAACGAAAAAATATTGTAAAAATAGTTTTTCAATATTTCCACACATTTTCTACCTACATAACAACATTTTCCTCCAATAACAACAACAACGAACACAGCACATTCATATTAGTTTACTGCGTTTGTTTGTTTGCTTGTTACTTGTTGCCCACTTTAGAAACTTGTTTGGTAGGAACGAACCACACTCCCCTCACAAGAACAATGGATAAAAGCGAAATGCTTCGCACACATACACATAAACACACATCCATACATTTCGAAATAGAAATGTAAAATCTTGTTTTTTGTGAAAAGGATTTGTGTTGTGCAATAAAACTTTTTAAATTTGAATCATTAAAGTTTTATGGATTATTAAACAATTGAATTTAATTTCGTACGAAAAAAATCAATGATTCTATGAGAAAAAATATTTTATTTGTTGGAGTTGTTGTTTTATGCACTATATGGTGCATATTTTAGGAGTTTTATGCTGTTATTGATTAAATTTGGTTTATTTCATTTAACGTGATTTTTTTGCAAGGAAGTAATAGTGGAATTTTTATTACAATAATTTTCTTTGATTAATTATACCCTACACAACTATGTTGTCAGGGTATTTTAGCTTTGTGCAGCCTCAAGAGTTTGTAACGCCGCGAAATATTGGTCCTAGACCCACCTTTAAGTATACCGATCATATCATATCTCGACTAGTTGAGTCGATCTAGATATGTGTGTCCGTCTGTCCATTAAAATTTGTAAACACGATACAGGCCACATTTATGGACCAATCTTCACGAAATTTTGCATGCATGATGGGTTCCGGTCAATGAAGACCCCTATTTTTGGTAAAGATCGGTTAATATTTAGGGGATGAAATGGACCAAATACTTATTCCGGTCGCCACAGAGGCCACAATTATGAACCAAAACATCACGATTTTTTACATGGAGAAAGGGGATTAGGCCAAAGAATAAGCATGACTGTTTTCATAAAGATCCGTCAATATTTAGCGGGTCAAATGGACCCTGACTTTTGTGTGAAAAATGACAAAATTTGTATTCTACAGCGTATATATTTACCCCTGAAGGACCTAGACCCGAGAAGTTGATAGTATATCCATGAGGAATAGTTGACCTTTAAATTAGTACCAATTACATTGTCGTATGTACTCAGATGTGGAAGTTACACTTAAATATTTACAGGCGCTTAAGTATTAATATGTTATTTAGTAACCCATTGCCCCACTAGATCGCTGAAATATAACGCTGATCACTTTGAAATTTTCCATGAGGACCTAGTTATGGTCAAGGACAACGCCTACAATATTCGGTGATGATCTGATAATAATACTGGGATGAAGTGGACCGAAAACTTATTTTTTTGGTTTTTTTTTCAAATCGATTGAAAGCTGAACATCACAAAACAACCCACGCTGAAGGGAATCTTGACAAGTACTTAAAAGAGCTGTACTGAATATTAGTAATATTTGTTGACCTCTAGTCGGTCTGAAGGGTGCAAATATCGCGAAATATTGCCCAAGTACAGAATGTATTACAGAAAGTGAGATTTTCGTGGAAGTTGTGTAGGGTATCATATGGTCGTCCCCGTCCGACTATACTGCTCCGCTCACTGATTTTTTTCTACATATGTTATGTATATGTAATATTTTTGTCTGAGAGAACAGTTGTAAATTATTTCAATAGTTGTTGTTGTAGCAACACTATTGTTTTTACACAATGGGCTGATATGGCTAAGTAAGACTTGGATCGTAGACCTCTCTGTCGTGGAAACCTGTTTTTAATGGAGATTACAATTGATTCTGTACGAGTGAAATACACGGTAAGTCTGTAAAAAAAATTGGCCCTTAATTGAAAAGAAAGGTACGAATATGTGGTGAGATATTACATTGTGAGGTATCAAATGGGTCCAAATGGTCCAAAATTAGACCAAATCAGTTACTTCCTTTGAGATATATCAGTGAGGGTGTAAAACATCGCGTGTTGGCGTTGCTCAGAAGATGTCGGACTCATTGCTGGTTTTGAATTATAAGTTCATTGGTATGACGTCCTTCACCACTCTTTGGTACAGGGTATTATGTCTTTGTGCATATATTTGTAGCAGACAAAAGGAATCGAGATAGATCCATGATTTCTTTTGAGAACAAGCATGCAATCACTTGCTGAGTCGATGTATTGTAAGCAAAGTACAGGTCGCTTTTCGATCCGAAGTGGATGAAACTTGGCACAGCCAATCGATTTGCCCCATGGACGAACCCCATTGAAATTAGGAAAAATCGGTTCAGATTTAAATATAGCTCCCATATATATGTTCGTCCGATTTAATGTAAATGGTTCACAAGAATCCCTATATATCCATATATATGCACGAAATTTGGCATAGCGTACTGACTTGAGCCTAAAACAAGTGAAAAAGCGTTATGTTCGGCCGGGCCGAACTTTGGGTACCCTCCACCATAGTTATACTGACAGATACATGCAATGAAAATATAGGGAACATACCAAAAAGTGGGCATATACCTATAATTCTGCAAACCGATTTATGTACACCAAATTCAAACTTCAGCAATTTTTAATGGGGATTTTTCCTAAAATCCGTAAGATCAAACTGATAATGCATGGTAGAGTATAAAATCCTCAAACTACAGTAATTTAGATTACAAAGATATATGAGGCTATGCCTAAAGGGGAACCAATATTGATTACATAGTGTAGGAAATAGTGAATATTTGGGGATATCATTATATGAGGGCTATGCCTAATTAATGACCGGTGTATGCCAATTTTGAACCCAATATTTTAATTGTTTATCTCAATTCTTTCCTTCAGGAGGTATCACTATATTGAGGAGATGCCTAAATGTCTGCCGATATATTTCATTATCGTCATATTTGAGTTTTGTTTTATCACAATATCTTTAAAAGGCGGAATGCTTACAACAGATGGCTAAATAGTCATTGTAGGGTAATTATTGACTATTCCCCGTAACGAGATAACTGATTCGTTCCTTGTATCTTCCATGTATTCACCCCTAAAAAGGGTGAATATTAATAATTTTTGGTGGGGAGATTTATTACCATATACGACTACAAAATACCAAATTTCAGCAAATTCGGCTGAAAACCGCGCTCAAGAACCCTAAAATACCGAAAATTGGGGGGTACCCTTATATGGGGGCTACCTGAAAAAATTGAACTATATTTATAATTTTTTGTGGAGAGATTTGCTAACTAATAAGATCTCAAAGTATCGAATTTCAGCAAATTCGGTCGAAAAATGCGATCAAACCCGCCTAACTACCGCAAAATTGGAGGTACCCTTATATGGGGGCTATCCGAAAATGTGGACCCATATTTATAGTTTTTAGTGGAGAGATTTGCTACCCAATAAGAACTCAATATACAAAATTTCAGCGAATTCAGTTGAAAAACGCGCTCAATAACATAAAAATACCGAAAATTGGGGGTACCTGTAAATGGGAGCTATGCCTAAACGTGGACCGATAAAGCCCATCTTCGAACTTGACCTGGCTACAGACAAAAAACGACTCTATGTAAAATTTTAGGGATCTATCTCAATTCGTTTAGACGCTAGAGTGATTACAACAGACATACGGTTGGACAGACGGACATCGCTATATCGTCATAGAATTTTACGCTGATCAAGAATATATATACTTTATAGGAAAAACAAAATTAATATATCCTCCATACTATGGTGGATGATATAATGATGATCATATTTTGATATAGGTCCCATTTGGCATAAAGTACTGAATTGAGTATAAAATATTGTGTGCTAAGTTTTCTTAAAATCTGTTTATATTTAGATATAGCTCCCATATATATTCCCAAATTTGGCAGAGCGTCCAATTTTAAGCAAATAGTGCACTAAAGACCCATAGCTAGGCCGATTGACACAACGTACTGAAATGAATATAAATTATTTTCGACATATTCATGTTAATTGTACACCAAAAAATCAACGGGTGTCTCATTGAGATTAAATTTTAAACAGTGTAGCACACCGAACCGCTTGTCTTTTGGATACATATGTAGAATATACCCAAAGTGTTGAAGGGTATCACATAGTCCGCTCAGTCCGTCTTTACTACTGCCATCATTTGTCCGATTGAGACAAAATTTAGCACAGCGTACTGAATTAGTTCCACATTGATGTATGCGAAGTTGTATTAAAATCGATTTCGATTTAGATATAACTCCCATATATCTTATATAACATTTTGCATAGCGTAATCGTCTGATTTCGTGTAAATGGAGCACCATATTGCCAATATTTGTTCGATAGAGAAAACATTTTGCACAGCGTAATAAATTAGGTGCAGATTGTTGTATGCGAATTTGAATTGAACTTTTGAATTTTCAATACATTTTTTGATGTTTATCTAGAGTTTGAACTTACCCAATTTCGACACTTCTTCATAGCTTAAACATCCGCCTATAGGATTGGGATCTTTTTTTATCCCTATTCAGATTACAACAGATTATTTTAATGAAAATGTATCAGCTGCACTTCCAGGATGGCTTTATATATATCGTATTGCTACCAATATAAATTTATTCCATTAATATTAATACCATCTTAATGAAACGTATTTCTCAATCATAACTAAATGATCCCTTAAAATGCAGAATTAATTTGCTTTTAGCGCAAAAATCCAATTATCCTTTCTATTACATATTTATTACTTAATTTTGTTGGAGAAAATTCTCCGATCTATTTCTGGCCTCTTTCCAATTACATTTGCCATTCCATATTTGATTTCCTTTCGCGAAAGAAATTCTCTAATAAGATCACGATTTTCAGCAAAAGACCATATTCCAGGCATGACAAAAATTTTCAATTCCAATATAATTCAAACTCGAAAAAATATTTCAATTTATATTTAAATACAAGAGCAGAAAACTGATGCTTAACAGAAATACATAAAATCATGGAATTGATGTCATTTCAATAGCATGTGATATGTTGGTATTTCGAATGCATGACATCGTGTGGTTCATTTGTCCCACCCCCTTCTTTTCACCATTCAACAATGTGAATTTTCTTGCGAATTTTTCTTAGAATAACAAAATACACGCTTTGGGGGAGAGTATATATTTTTTTTTGGGTTTTTTGAAATGCATTACACATCATGGCAGATATTATCGCCCATTTATATCAAAAATTTATATTCCAGTTCGGTTTTCTATGCCATTTTGAATTTTTGCGTGTACGCATGTTTCGCAAAATTTCACATTCATTTTTTTAGCATTTCGAGAGCGAACGCATCAAATCTAAAAAAACCAATGAACCAATCATAACAATTCATAATCATATTAATGCATATTTAATGTGTGACACACTTTACGATGTTCTGTCATAAGATGGTGACACCATGGTGTTATTCTCTCTTCAGGATATTACCATTGAAAATGTAATGTAACGAGCGAAATACAGGACCAATCAAATAAAATAACATAATTTCTAATAAAATATTTCTTATGGAAATATGTGATTGGAATATTGTTATGATATTTAATAAATTTTAAAATTCTTCAATAAATATTGCATTTTAAAGATTTTCTGACGGGAGACACGAAAGAATATTAAAATTGCATGATATTATATTCCTATGAATTTGTAGAGCATAATGCTAGTTATACCAGTAATTCTAGTGATACCAGTAATAAAATATGCAGAATTGTTTACTATATTAGACTTCATGTTGTGTAAAAATATATATGTATACTAGCAAAGTACCCGCTACTTCGTATGCGGAAAGGGAATAAAAAAATATTTCTTATGGAAATCGTGAATACCGTATAATTAGTTGTACTATAGTTCTGAATTCCACCTCTATTCCTACATTTAATATCAAGTTTATTACCATTAAGTACTCTTAATACACATAAGCACTAATTTCCGAAATCCACACTTTAGGAAAAACGTACAGGTTCCACATGTAATTCCATTTAGAACTTTTCGAACACATAATTCTACATTTTCAAGACTACCTCTACACCGTCACCTCCACTAAATTTAAT
>NW_026881318.1:0-10979 GCF_032173495.1 Musca vetustissima | reverse complement strand
CAATACGCTATTCCAAAATTCGTGCAAATCAAATGATTTTCAGGGTCTTTGGTACACCATTTACCTAAAATCGGGCGAAACTATATATGGGAGCTATAACTAAATCTGAACCGATTTTCACGAAACTTAGCACACATTATTCTAGACCGAATTCAATACGCTATGCCAAAATTGATGCAAATCAAATTATTTTCAGGGACTTTGGTGCACCATTTACCTAAAATCGGGCGAAACTATATATGGGGGCTATATCTAAATCTGAACCGATTTTCACGAAACTTAGCACACATCATTCTAGACCGAATTTAGTAAGCTATACCAAATTTCGTGCAAATCGAAAAATATATAGAGACTTTTGTACACCATTTACCTGAAATCGGACGAAACTATATATGGGAGCTACATCTAAATTTGAACCGATTTTCACGAAACATAGCACACATCTTTTTAGACCTAATTCAGTAGGCTATACCAAATTTCGTGCAAATCGAAACATATATAGGGACTTTTTCGGACGACCTTAAATCGGACGAAAATATATATGGGAGCTATATCTAAATCTTAACCGATTTTTCCCAATTTAAATAGGGTTCGTCCCTGTGCCAAATAAATGAGCTATGCCATATTTCATCCAAATCGGATTATAAATGCGACCTGTACTTTGTTTACAATTTAACATCAACAGACTGACGAACGGACGAACAGACGGACGGACATGCATAAATCGACTCAGAAAGAGATTCTATGCATATTCTCTCGTTTCCTTTTGCCTGTTACAAACATATGCACAAAGACATAATACCTTGTACCACAGTGTGGTGAGAGGTATAAGGACTTCTGAAGGACTTTGTGGCCTTTTCCACAAGGCTTTTTTCTTATGACGACAGAAGAATACATACAAGAGACTGAAAACCTGTTAAAGTTCTCAAGTTCAGTTGAGGATGATCCATCGAACGACCTTTTAGATATTGAACCCTTTAGGCGTTTCTTATAAAATCGTGTGAAGACCTTTTACAAGTACCTTCTATATTTTCAAAAATTTCTAAATGTAATAAGACGAGACAATCTATCGAAAAAATCCAAATGAAGGTGGTAAGATGAAAGAAGATCATAGGCAAAATATTGCCTGTGCGATTTTTATATATAATTTGTTAGAATATTTTTTTTTGAGACCTTCTATAATTTGGCAATAGAAGGTCTAAAAAAAAGGAGTCAACGGAACACCGTAAAGTACACCGTAGTATTTTATTGGAAAATTACTTCCTTCAGTATAGATTAAAGGTGTCTTCCTCTGAGGAAGAAATCTGAAACCCGAATAAGTCCCTCAAGTTCTTTCTTTCTTTCTTTGCAAAATATCTACGGAAGGTCTTCCATAGACAAAATACTCCTAGAAGGCCTTTTGAAATTTTCCTGTAGTTATCCTGAAGGTCTTATATTGGCTCACAGAAAAGAGCCCTCTGAAGAAGAAATCTGAAACCCGTATAAGTCCCTCAAGTTATTTCTTTCTTTGCAAAATATCTACGGAAGGTCTTCCATAGACAAAATACTCCTAGAAGGACTTTTAAAATTTTCCTGTTGTTATCGTGAGGGTTCTATATGGGCTCACAGAAAAGATTTTCGACAGAGTTCAACAGACAGACGACCCTATGAGGCCTACTAAAGTCATTCGTAGAAGAAGATGTCTGGAAAGTCTTATATTGGAAAATTATAGAAGAATACCAAAGAATACCTTCTGTATAGATTAAAGAGGTTCTGAAGGACTTCTATTGAAAACCTACTGAACAAGGAATCTGTAAACCGAATAAGTCCCTCAATCTGTTTTAATAATAAATAATTCTAAACACCTTCTATAGTTAGAAGATCTTCGGAGAAGTTTTCACAGACAATAAGCTCCTAGAGGGCCTTTTGTAATTTTTGTAAGACAGAAAATATTTTCGACAAGCTTCAACCTATGAGGTATACTAAAACACAGTTCTAGAGTTAACTGATCTCTTTTGCAATTTTCTATAGACATGAGGAAGGAGCTTTTTCTATATAAAATATATTATAAAGAAGTCATTTTATAGGATGATCCGCTGAGGTCTTCCATACACCGAAGAAAAGGTCTGTGATCTTCGTAGCGTCTACTATGGGCAAAGCTTCTTCGGAGAGTATTTTATAGGCAGAAGAACTTCTGAGGACCCCTTACAAACAGAAAGCCTTCTGAGGCCTGTCAAGGGCTATAATACCGCCTGAAGGTCTTCCATAGACATATGATCTTCGGAGGGTCTTCTATGGACAAAACTACTTCGAAGAGTCTTTTATGGAAAAAAAGAACTTCTGATGGCCTTTAACAGATAGAAGACTCACTGAACCCGTCTATAGATAGAACAGATTCTGATGGTCTTCTACAAAGGGATTTCTATAGAAGGAAGATACTTTCTAAGAGTTTTCTAAAGCGAGAAGGTGTCTTAAATTATAAGACCTTTGTCGAGTTTTGTAAAAACACCCAGTAGTTTTTATATACACTTTGAAACTTTTCAATATATAGTAAACCACCTAAGGGTATTCTGAACACGAAATACTTTGAAACTCTTTAAATGAATACGAAATACTTTCTGAGGCTTTCTGTGGCCCTTTTATTAACTAAAAAATCATCATCTATGGAAATCAGTAAGGAAAGTCGTAAAGTCGGACGGGGCCGACTATACAATACCCTTCACCACTTTGGGTATATTCAACAGATGAATACTAACAGACGTCGCATTTTAAAGGACCAGCAAAATGAAATTGGATCCATAAACATATCATTCTGCAACCTATACTAATTTTTTTCATTTGGTCAGATAAAGAAGCTATATCTAAATCTGAACCGATTTCAACGATTTCAGGAAATTTAACACACATCATTCTAGACCTAATTCATTACGCTGTGCCATATTTCGTGCAAACCGAAAGATATATTGGGACTTTGGTAGTACAATTTACATAAATCGGACGAAAATATATATGGGAGCTATATCTAAATCTGAACCGATTCTCACCAAACTCAGCACACATCATTCTGCACTTTATACAGAACGCTCTGCCAAATTTCGTGCAAATCGAATGATATATAGGGACTTTGGTAGTACAATTTACATAAATCGGACGAAAATATATATGGGAGATATATCTAAATCTGAACCGATTTTCACGAAACTTAACACACATCATTCTATACTTCATTCATTACGCTGTGCCAAATTTCGTGCAAATCGAAAGATATATAGGGAGTTTGGTGCACCATTTACATAAAATCGGACGAAACTATATATGGGAGCTATATTTAAATCTGAACCAATTTTCCCAATTTCAATAGGGTTCGTCCTTGGGCCAAATAAGTGACCTATGCCAAATTTCCTCCAGATCGGATCATAAATGCGACCTGTACTTTGTTCACAAAAATACATGGACGGGCAGACGGACGGACGGGCGGACAGACGGACATGCGTAAATCGACTCAGAAAGTGATTCTATGCATATTCTGAAAAGGAACCATGTGTCTATCTCGTATCCTTTTACCTGTTACAAACATATGCACAAAGACATAATACGCTGTACCACAGTGTGGGGAAGGGTATAAAAATACATTCGAACTACTTTGTTGATATCTTACATATAATTTCTTCTAAGGGTTTTACAAAAATAATATCCTATGATGCTCTTTAAAGACAGAAGACTCGGCGAGCCTCTGCTATATAAAAAAATTACACTGTGGACTCTTCTATAAACAAAAAATCTTCAGCGGTCTTCAATAGATTTTCCTCCTTTCCTTCGAGGTCCTTCGGTGGCCAGAAAGCATACTAAACTTCCGATAACATCTGAAGCTCTTTTTTCAGAGGTTTTTCTATAGCCATGTTGTCACTTCGAGATCTTTTGTCTGGAGGTGTTCTGGGAGGTATTCAAGAAATAGGTCCCAAGACTAATTTCTTCTGAGGGTTTTACATAAAATAATATACTATGATGCTCTTTAAAGACAGAAGACCCGGCGAAATTACACTGTGGACTCTTCTATAAACAAAAAATCTTCAGCTTTCTTCAATATATTTCCCTCCTTTCTTTCGATGTCCTTCCGTAGACAGGAAACATACTAAAGTTCCGATAACATCTGAAGCTATTTTATCTATAGCCATGTTGTCACTTCCATGTCACTTCGAGATCTTTTGTCTGGAGGTGTTGTGGCAGGTATTCTAGAAATAGTTTCCAAGACTAACTATTTTTGTTGCATAGTGTAACAACAACAACAATAAAATATCTCATAACCAAGCAACTAAAGTGCCTAACAAATTTTTGACAACTTGCATTTCTTATTCTCTCTTCTTTCCCCCCACTTCCCACCGTTTTGAATCCGTTGCAAATAGTGTTTCCTAACTAATTTTCTGTTATGTTTATCTTTCCGTCATTCTGGTGTTCCGTTTTTCTGTTTTACTCTCTTAACTACAGATACTACTACTACTGACTGAACGTAATATTGAGTGACGGACACTTTCGGACATTCTGTCGCTGATTATTTATATTTATAACGGGTATCATTTGATTTGGTGTAGCTGATACGGATGTGAATTGTCTTACCATGCCACTGCCCAACTGCTGCAACAGTCCCGAACCAGAGCCCAGGGGACCGGATGACAAGGCTGCCGAGGTACGTCGCGAACGTATCGATTGCATGCTAGATGATAATAAAAATGGTACACTGCTCGAGGTATTCGGCATCGATCCACCCTGTTTGTTGGATGATAATAAAGGAGATTTCTTTGTAAAATTAATAAAAGTTCGCAAAAAGAGGAGGAGGAGTTGGTCGGAGTATTAAGGTATTGTTGTGTGTGTGTGCGTTTTTAGTTTTATTTGTGTTTTATTAGCAAACTGTAGAGAGAGAGTGATAAAAATAACATTTCACAATAAAATATTATCGTGTGCAGAATAAAAAAAAATGTGCGTTTTAAGAAAGAAATACAAATGGACGTTTCAACGCCCCATTAAAATATGACATAAATTTTAAATAAACAGAAAATGCGTGTTTCACACTTTGGCAAGGCAGATGTACACTGTTTCGATGCACAACAAAAACAATAATAAATTGTATTACAGATTTATTTTGAAATGTTTGTTATGCCTATAAATTTTCATGAATTTTAAATATGAATCATTGATATGCAGATGAAAATTGTTGTCTAATTTCAGTCCGAGAATTTCGACAATCCTTTTTTTGGGGCTATATTTACTAACAAAGTTGTGATGCGTGTTTATGGCTTACAACAGACATACATACAAACATGTATGCATATTTAATAGTACACAATAAAATATGAATGTTTATGGCAATTTTGTGATATGATAAGAATTTGTAGGCGTTGAAATATTCACATATTTAATATGCAGACAAATTTGTTTTCTTTAGAATTGCCTTAAAAGAAACTTTTTCCAATATTATTAAATTGTAAATAAAAGTCGTTGTGAAATATTAATGATCTAATATCTAAAGATATATATTTATCACAGATATTCCAGGATTTAAAATGTGATGTATCCTTCATAGAGCATTTAAGAAATAAAATGCAGGTTTTTATCGAACATAGAGATGAATAAAAAGCTTCACAATAGAAATAAGAAGCTAAATGTATGTTAAATTTTCTATATGTTACAACCGGGCGGATTTCTGACTATACGGAGAGGGGAATTTAAAAAAACAAATCTGAAAATCGTGTGACGAATTTCTGACTAAATGTAAAATACCTTCTTCAGATCTCATAAAAAATCTCCTGGAAATTTCCTGTATACAAAACATTCTACAGTCCTTGTTTATATCTACGACCCCCCCTTGTGACTATGTACAGAAGACCTGCTTATCAACTTATGTATATAAAAAACATCTCAAAAGTGTCACATATATAATTCCTGCTGGTTCTAGCTAGGTGAATCGATCAAGGCATTATAATATGTTATTGGCCAAACGACAAGAAATTTTACGTGAGGTTCTAAAGAAATAGGGCACCTATCTCTTTTCTAGTTCACCCGAACATCACGATCGGTCAATATTTCCCAACGGGCCTATAAACGACATCCTGTCCTTTTCAGTGATTCCTATAAACCCCTCCGAAGTTCCTCACATATATATGGAAGATCTTCTTAAAAAAATTTTATATATTTGGTTGGAGAAAAAGAAATCCATTAGGCCGGTTGTCAAAAATGTCGATAAAATCGAAAAAATGACTGAAGTTGTCCGGCATGTTAGCAATCGTAACATCACCCAGGAGCTAAAAATCGGCCATAAAACTATATTAAATCATTTGAACAAAGCTGGATTCAAAAAACTCGAAGTTTGGGCGCTACACCAATTAACAAAAAAAAAAAAAAAAAAAAATAAGGAGAGTAGTAAAGTCTGACTGGGCCGACTATATGATACCCTTCACCACTTCGGGTATATTCTACATATGTATCCTAACATATTTAGAATATATCTGAACCGATTTCAGGGAAACTTGCCAGAGACTAATTTATATTACATCAGTACGTTGTATCAATCGACCTAGCTATGGATCTTTTCACGCAACATCATTCTAGACTTAATTCAGTACCCTATACAAAAATTCGTGCAAATCGAAAGATATATATATATATATATATAGGGACTTTGGTGCACCAATTACATATAATCGGATGAAAATATATATGGGAGCTATATCTAAATATGAACCGATTGTCACGAAACTTTGCACACATCATTCTAGTGTCAAATTTCGTACAAATTGAAGGATATATAGATACTTTGGTGCACCATTTACATAAAATCGGACGAGCTATATTTAAATCATTCTAGCCTTAATTCAGTACGGTATGATAATTTTCCTTTCTAGCCTTAATTCAGTACGGTATGAAAAATTTCGTGCAAATTGAAGGATATATAGAGACTTTGGTGCACCATTTACATAAAATCGGAGGAAAATATATACGGGAGCTATATCTAAATCTGAACCGATTTTCAGGAAACTTAACACACATCATTCTAGACCTAATTAATTACGCTGTGCCAAATTTCGTGCAGATCGAAAGATATTTGGGGACTTTGACTCACCATTTATCTTATATCGGACGAAAATATATATGGGAGCTATATCTAAATCTGAACCGATTTTCAGGAAACTTAACACACATCATTCTAGACCTAATAAATTACGCTGTGCCAAATTTCGTGCAGATCGAAAGATATTTAAGGACTTTGGCGCACCATTTACCTTAAATCGATCGAAAATATATATGGGAGCTATATCTAAATCTAGACCGATTTCCAGGAAACTTAACACACATCCTTCGAGACATAATTCATTACGCTATGCCAAATTTTGTGAAAATCGAACGATATATAGGGACATTGGTACACCATTCAATCGGACGAAAATATATATGGGAGCTATATCTAAATCTGAACCGATTTTTCCCAATTTCTATAGGGTTCGTCCTTGGGCCAATTAAGTGACCTGTGCCAAATTTCATCAAAATCGGATCATAAATGCGACCCGTACTTTGTTTACAATTTAACATGGACAGACAGACAGACAGATGGACGGACATGCATAAGTCGACTTAAAAACTGATTCTATGCATATTCTAAAAAGGAACCATTGTGTCTATCTCGTTTCCTTTTGCCTGTTACAAACATATGCACAAAGACATAATACCCTGTACCACAGTGTGGTGAAGGGTATACGAAAGGATGGATCGAATTTCCATCTGCGAAACCCTGGCCAAACGGAATGTGATAGACCCATTTCTTAAACGGATGGTGACTGGAGATGATAAATGAATCACATACGATAAGACCGGTGAAGCACTTCAAACGGTGGTCAAACCAGGACTAACGGCCACTAAGGTTCTGCTGTGCATTTGGTGGGACTGAAAGGGGATTATTTATTATACCCTACACAACTATGTTGTCAGGGTATTATAGCTTTGTGCAGCCCCAAAAGTTTGTAACGCCGCGAAATATTGGTCCTAGACCCACCTTTAAGTATACCGATCGTCATATCTCGACTAGCTGAGTCGATCTAGACATGTGTGTCCGTCCGTCCGTCCGTCCGTCTGTCCATTATAATTTGTAAACACGATACAGGCCACAGTTATGGACCAATCTTCACGAAATTTTGCATGTAGGATGGGTTCTGGCCAATGAAGACCCCTATTGTTTTTGGGAAAGATCGGTTAATATTTAGGGGATGAAATGGACCAAATACTAAAATTTTGTCGGTTTTTCTGGTCGCTCCAGAGGCCGCAATAATGGTTCGAACATCTTGACATTTTGCATGGAGAAGGGGATCAGGCCAAAGAATAAGCATGCATGTTTTGATAAAGATCGGTCAATATTTAGCGGGTCAAATGGACCCTGACTTTTGTGTGAAAAATGACAAAATGTGTATTCTATGGCATATATATTTACCCCTGAAGGACATATACCCGAGAAGTTGATATTATATCCAAGAGGAGTGGTTGACCTTTAAATTAAGACTAATTATATTGTTGTATGTTCTCGGATGAGAGAGTTACACCTAAATATTTACAGGTATCTCCGTATTTGTATATTATTTAGTAACCCATTATCACTCTGGAGAGCTGAACTATAGCGCTGATCGCTTTGAAATGTTCCATGAGGTTCCAGTTATGGTCAAGGACAACGCCTATAATTTTCGGTGATGACCAGATAATAATTTTGGAATGAAGTGGACCGAAAACTTAATTTTTTGTGTTATTTTCGAGTCGATCTATAGACCACAAATGAAAGCCGAACATCACAACACAACCCACGGTGAAGGGAATCTGGACAATAGCTGTACTGAATACTCGTAATATTCGGAAAAGTGTGAGGAAGAGGTGCTGTTTACCTCTAATCGGGCAAGAGGGTGCAAATATCACGAAATATTGCCCGGGCTCGGAATAAACATCCGAAAAAAATTTGAGTTCCGTGGTAGTTGTGTAGGGTATCGTATGGTCGGCCCCGTCCGACTATACTGCTCCGCTCACTGGTTATGAGTTGCTTCCGTATGGCCAAACGCTAAATCTATCTATCTACTGTCCACAACAGGACCGTTTTAAGATAGCAATTGACCAGTAACGATTAGAATTGACCAACAGGAGAGGTGTCGTGTTCCACCCGGACAACGCTAGGCCACAAACATCTACAGTGACTCGCCTGAAACTTGGGGAGCTTGGTTGGGAAGTTTTAATGCACCCGTCGTACAGTCTGGGCTTGGAATCAAGCGATTATCATATTGTTCTTGCATTGTAAAATTTCTTTAATGATAAAAAATTTTTAGCTAGGGAGGTTTCTGAAAATCAACTACTAGAGTTTTTTTTTTTGCAAATAAGGAGCAGGATTTCTATGAGAAAGGCATTATGACGTTACCTTTTAAATGACAACAAATCATACAAAAAACGATGCATATTTGGCCCAAATCGGACATTCCGATGCATGTTTAAACAAATTCCTATAGTTCATATAAAAATAAGGGATTTCTTTTTCCTCACCTTAATATAAGATATCCTATATAGGATATGTTATATATTACACATATATACAGAGCTGGAGAGTTTCTGAAGATCTTCAGTGTATATATATATGTAGTTCTTATATAGATAAGATTATGAACTTATAGAACGTCCTGGAGGAGTTATATGTATATATTTAATCTCATTACCGCATTGCGGATCTTGTAAATGATCTATTTGAGGCTTTCTATATATAAACGAATACCAGAATATCCTTTTGTATGTATAATACCTACTACACGTATGTGTACAAGTCCTTCAAAAGGTATTCCATATTTACAGGCTTCTAGTAGGTATTCTACATACAAAAGGATATTCTAGAATAAAAAAAATAGCTTTTGAAGATCTTCAACACAACTATGTTGTCAGGGTATTATAGCTTTGTGCAGCCCCAAGAGTTAGTAACGCCGCGAAATATTGGTCCTAGATCACCCTTTTAGTATACCGATTGTCATATCTCGACTAGCTGAATCGATTTAGACATATGTGTCCATCCGTCCGTCCGTCTGTCCATTATAATTTATAAACACGATACAGACCACCGTTATGGGCCAATTTTCATTTTGCATGTAGGATGGGTTCTGGCCAATGAAGACCTCTATTGCTTTTGGTAAATATCGGTTTTTCTGAACGCTACAGAGGCCACAATTATGGTCCAAACATCGCGAATTTTTACATGGAGAAGAGTATCGGGCCAGAGAATAAGCATACCTGTTTGATAAAGATCGGTCAATATTTAGTGGGTCAAATGGACCCTGACTTTTATGTGAAAAATTACAAAATTGTATTCTATGGCGTATATATTTACACCTGAATGTCATAGACCCGAGAAGTTGATAGTATATCCAAGAGGATACCAATTATATTGTCGTATGTACTCGGATGTGGGAGTTACACGTAAATATTTATAGGTGCTTACGTATTCCGATATTATTTAGTAAAACATTATCGCACTACCGTTGGTCGCTTTGAAATTTTGCATGAGGATCCAGGTATGGTCAAGGACAACGCCTATAACTTTTGGTGATGATCAGATAATAACATTGGGATGAAGTGGGTTGAAAACTTAATTTTTTTGTGATTTTTCGAGTCGATCTATAGGCTAAAATTGAAAACCGAACATCACAGCACAACCCACGGTGAAGGGAATCTGGACAAGTAATTAGAATATGAATGAATATTAGTAATATTTGTTGACCTCTAGTCTATCAAGAGGGTGTAAATATCGGGAAATATTTTCCATGCTCAGAATATAGAACCACAGAAAGTTAGATTTTCGTGGAAGTTGTGTAGCGTATCATATGGTCGGCTCATTGGTTTATTTTTATTTTTATTTGTTTAATTTAGACAAATTATTTCTATAGAATTAAAGACTAGAATTTTCAAATGCATTTGTTTAATTGCTTAACATTGTTTTTCCT
>NW_026881317.1:0-10758 GCF_032173495.1 Musca vetustissima | reverse complement strand
GAAAAGATCTCTTAGTATTTAGGGGATGAAATGGACCAATAACTTTATTTTTGTCGGTTTTTCTGGTCGCTCCAGAGGCCGCAATTATGGCCCAAATACCGCGAATTTTTGCATGGAGAATAGGATCGGGCCAAAGAATAAGCATGCCTGTTTTGATAAAGATCGGTTAATATTTAGCGGGTCAAATGGACCCTAACTTTTGTGTGAAAAATGACAAAATTTGTATTCTATAGCGTATATATTTACCATTGAAGGACATAGACCCGAGAAATTGATAGAATATCCAAGAGGAGTGGTTGACCTTTAAATTGATACCAATTATATTGTCGTAGGTAGTCGGATGCGGGAGTTACACTTAAATATTTACAGGTGCTTACGTATTCATATATTATTTAGTAACCTATTACCACACTGGAGGGCGGAAATATAGCGCTGATCGCTTTGAAATGTTCTATGAGGTTCCAGTTATGGTCAAGGACAACGCCTAAAATGTTAGGTGATGATCACAAGATATTTATACCCTACACAACTATGTTGTCAGGATATTATGGCTTTGTGCAACCCCAAAGTTTTGTAACGCCGCGAAATATTGGTCCTAGATCCACCTTTACCGATCGTCATATCTCGACTAGCTGAGTCGATCTAGACATGTGTGTCCGTCCGTCTGTCCATTATAATTTGTAAACACGATACAGGCCACAGTTATGGATCAATCTTCACGAACAAAATTTGTGTATATAGCGTATATATTTACCCCTGAAGAACATAAACCCAGGATTTTTATAATATATCCAAGAGGAGTGGTTGATCTTTAAATTAATACCAATTATATTGTTGTATGTGCTCGGATGTGGGAGTTACACCTAAATATTTACAGGTATCTCCGTATTCGTATATTATTTAGTAACCCATTATTACTCTAGAGAGCGGAACTAAAGCGCTGATCGATTTGAAATATTCCATGAGGTTCCAGTTATGGTCAAGGACAACGCCTATAATTTTCGGTGATGATCAGATAAAAATTTTGGAATGAATTGGACCGAAAACTTAATTTTTTGTGTTATTTTCGAGTCGATCTATAGACCACAAATGAAAGCCGAACTTCACAACACAACCCACGGTGAAGGGAATCTATACAATAGCTGTACTGAATACTCGTAATATACGGAAAATACGTTAGTGTGAGGAAGAGGTGCTGTTTGCCTCTAAACGGGCAAGAGGGGGCAAATATCACGAAATATTGTCCAGACTCGGAATAAACATCCGCAGAAAATTTGAATTCCGTGGTAGTTGTGTAGGGTATCGTAAGGTCGGCCCCGTCCGACTATACTGCTCCGTTCACTGGTGCTGTCATATATTCGAAGAAAATATGCCCTCTTTTATAAAGTCATCGACCAAAATAATTGCAAGAATTTAATCGAATTTAATATTATATATACGGCAATGACGAAATTGTCTGAGATACAATTGGTCATGCTCTCCAAAAAATCTAAACAGATTGCCACAAAACATTCTTGTTGCTGGTAACACTTTTTGAAAAAAAAAACAGTAAGGAAAGCAGTAAAGTCGGACTGGGCCGACTATATGATTGCTGGTAACACTTTTTGAAAAAAAACAGTAAGGAAAGCAGTAAAGTCGGACTGGGCCGACTATATGATACTCCTCACCATTTTGGGTATATTGTACATATGTATCCCCTCCAAGGAACATACGCAAGTCTTTCTACAACCTATGATAAATTTAATTTCATTCGGGCAGATTTAAAGTCGACTTCGTACCATGGGACAAATTTATGAAAAACGACTTATAGCAAAATAAATACACGCTATTCGTTCGCCGCACTGTTAAAATTTTAATTTCATTCAGACATCCATTCGATATACATATGTAAGCTATGACAGCATCTACATCAATTTCAAATCGGACGTATATATATGTATATGTGGGAGCTATATCGAAACCAGAACCGATTTTTCCGAAACTTAGCACACATCGTTCTAGACTTAATTCAGTACGATCTGCCAAATTTCATGCCAATCGAAAGGTTTGTAGGAACTTTGGTGCACCATTTACATAGAATCGAAAAAACTACATATGAGAGCTATATCTAAATCTGAACCGATTTTTGCGAAACTGAGCACACATCATTCTGGACCTAATTCAGTACTCTATGCCATATTTCATGCAAATCGAATGATATATAGGGACTTTGGTGCACCATTAACCTTCAATCGGACGAAACTATATATGGGACCTATATCTAAATCTGAACCGATTTTCTCGAAACTTGGCTCGCATCATTCTGGACCTAATTCAGTACTCTATGCCAAATTTCGTGCAAATCGAATGATATATAGGGAATTTGGTGCACCATTTACCTTAAATCGGACGAAAATATAAATGGGAGCTATATCTAAATCTGAACCGATTTTTCCCAATTTCAATAGGGTTCGTCCTTGGGCCAAATAAGTGACTTGTGCCAAACTTTATCCAAATCGGATCATAAATGCGACCTGTACTTTGTTTACAATTTAACATCTACAGACGGACGGACGGACGGACATGCATAAATCGACACAGAAAGTGTCAATATAAATGGTGGTGAATTATGTCTAGACTGATGTGTGTTAAGTTTCGTGAATATCGGTTCAGATTTAGATTAAGTTCCTATATACATTTTCTTTCGATTTTATGTAAATTGTTCACTAAAGACACAAAGTTTGTTCGGTTGGCACACAATTTTGTGCAATGAACTGTAGTTAATATAAATTCGTTCGATTTTATACAAAATTGGCACAAAACTTTGCACAACGTTCTAATCCTAGTACACCCTTACGTGTACCAAGTTTTGTAGGAATCGGTGTAGATTGAGATATAGCTCCCGTATATAGTTTCATCTGATTTAATGTAAATGGTGCACCGAAACCCAAAGTTATTCACAACGTACTGAAGTTAATATAACATAGCGTGTGGAACATTTTGTTGAAATCGGTTAAGATTTGGATAGAGCTCCCATATAAATTTTCTGCCGATTTTAAGTAAATGATGCAACAAGAACTCATATCGTATGTGGATGAAAACATACTATATGTATAAACTAATCTGTGACAAGTTTCGATGAAATCGGTTCAGATTTCGATATAGCTTCTATATATATTTTCGTCCGATTTTAAGTAAATGAATGGTGCCCCAAACTCCTCATGATTATAAAAAATTTATCCAAATAATCAAGGGGTGTCCGATAGATATTTGCTTTAAATTGATTTACATAATTTTGTCCCATTGTAAGAAGCAACTCTATATCTGAACATATGAAAAATTTAGTATGGGTTGCAGTATGACATGTTTATGGATCCAATTTCAAGTTAATAGTCCTTCAAATATGCGACGTCTCTTAGGATTAATCTGTTGATTATACCCAAAGTGGTGAAGGGTATCATATAGTCGGCCCGTCCGACTTTACTACTTGTTTTTTATAAATTGTAATTTGTTATGAACTGAGGAGAAAATTTACCATTAACATTGCTAACTCTTTCCCACCTCAACATATGTTCAAGTAAATATGTATAATCATCGTCTAGGCATAAATACATGTGGTTAGCTGTAAAGTACGTTGTCATTTCACTTCACACGTGCCACAGCTCAGACAAAAAGGCCCAAAAACATATTATTTACCATATCATTGTTTTGCATTATGCTCTGCAAGACACATGTGTGCATTTGGATTTCGTCCATAAAAAAGGATATATGGCCTTGAGTAAGTTAACTACATATGACTAAGCTGTATATAAGGAATTATGGCAAAGAAGCAATGTTAATTTGCAGCACTTTAAGCTACAAGTTGAAACATTTAAATAATCTCAATAAAAATATGTTTCGTTGAAAATAAAATAATTTAATGTGAAAAATTTGATTTAAGAATAAATATAGAAGTTTTAGTCTGTCAACCTACGCTGGTAAAGTGTTTGTAAACATTAACAAAAACACTAATTCGTATGTCATGCCATCAATAAAACGAATGACATCAGTTTTGAAATTCGGAGGAGGATTGTGATGACCAGCAGATGCTACTATGGTCTAAGTAAGCAGTTTAGAAACAAGACCACCTCCCGCCAGACCAAACTCACACTCTACAAGACGCTGATACTACCCGTACTGTTATATGGATCTGAAGCATGGGTACTTGCGCAAACAGATGAGGCAGCTCTTGGGGTGTTTGAAAGAAAAATTCTCTGAAAGATTTACGGGCCGATCTGCGTCGACGGTGAATATCTGCGTCGAATTAACCACGAGCTTTACAATTTATACGCGGACATCGACATAGTCAGCCGTATTGAGCTGCAGCGACTACGGTGGCTAGGCCATCTTGTGCGGATGAATGAGAATGCCCCAGCTCAAAAGGCATATAAAAACGAGCCTACTGATGGTTCCCGTAGAATGGGAAGGTCACGAATTAGATGGAAAGACCAAGTAGAAAATAATATCTTGGAACGCAGTCTTCCAAATTGGTGGATATGCGCGCAAGATCGACGCGCTTGGAAATCTTTTTATACCCTTCACCACACTGTGGTACAGGGTATTATGTCTTTGTGCATATGTTTGTAACAGGCAAAAATAATCGAGATAGACCCATGGTTCCTTTTGAGAATATACATAGAATCACTTTCTAAGTCGATTTATGCATGTCCGTCCGTCCGTCTGTCTGTCTGTCCATGTTAAATTGTAAACAAAGTACAGGTCGCATTTATGATCCGAATTGGATGAAATTTGGCATAGGTCACTTATTCGGCCCAAGGACAAACCCTATTGAAATTGGGAAAAATCGGTTCAGATCAAGATATAGCTCCCATATATAAATTTAACCGATTTAATGTCCCTTTAAATCTCTCGATTTGCACAAAATTTGGTACAGCCTAATCATTTAGGCCTAGAATGATGTCTGCCAAGTTTCGTAAAAATCGGTCCAGATTTAGATGTAGCTCCCATATATAGTTTCGTCCGATTTCATGTAAATGGTCCCCCAAAGTCCCTATATATCTTTTGATATGCACGAAATTTGGCATAACGTACTGAATTTAGCCTTGCTGCCAACTTTCGAAAAATTGTCCCTATATATCCCGATTTCATGTAAATGGTGCCCCATATATATCTTTCGATTTGCACGAAATTTGGCATAACGTACTGCATTGAGCTTAGAATGATGTCTGCAAATTTTCGAGAAAATCGGTCCAGATTTAGATATAGCTCCAATATATAGTTTCGTCAGATTTCATGTACTGGTGCCCCAAAGTCCCTACATATCTTTCGATTTGCACGAAATTTGACATAACGTACTGAATTGAGCCTAGAATGATGTCTGCCAAGTTTCGAGAAAATCGGTCCAGATTTAGATATAGCTCCCATATATAGTTTCGTCCGATTTCATGTAAATGGTGGACCAAAGTCTCTATATATCTTTCGATTTGCACGAAATTTAGCATAACGCACTAAATTGAGCCTAGAATGATGTCTGCCAAGTTTCGTGAAAATCGGTCCTGATTTAGATATATCTCCCATATATAGTTTCTTCCGATTTCATGTAAATGGTGCCACAAAGTCTCTAAATATCTTTCGATTTGCACGATATTTGGTACAGCCTAATCATTTAGGTCTATAATGATGTCTGGCAAGTTTCGTGAAAATCGGTCCAGATTTAGATGTAGCTCCCATATATAGTTTCGTCCGATTTCATGTAAATGGTGCCCCAAAGTCCCTATATATCTTTTGATATGCACGAAATTTGGCATAACGTACTGAATTGAGCCTAGAATGATGTCTGCCAACTTTCGAGAAAATCGGTCCAGATTTAGATATAGCTCCCATATACAGTTTCGTCCGATTTCATGTAAATGGTGCACCAAAGTCCCTATATATCTTGCGATTTGCACGAAATTTGGCATAACGTACTGAATTGAGCCTAGAGTGATGTCTGCCAACTTTCGAGAAAATTGGTCCAGATTTAGATATAACTCCCGATTTCATGTAAATGGTGCCCCAAAGTCCCTATATATCTTTTGATTTGCACGAAATTTGGCATAACGTACTGAATTGAGCCTAGAATGATGTCTGCCAACTTTCGAGAAAATCGGTCCAGATTTAAATATAGCTCCCATATATAGTTTCGTCCGATTTCTTGTAAATGGTGCCCCAAAGTCCCTACATATCTTTTGATTTGCACGAAATTTGACATAACGTACTGAATTGAGCCTAGAGTGATGTCTGCCAAGTTTCGAGAAAATCGGTCCAGATTTAGATATAGCTCCCATATATAGTTTCGTCCGATTTCATGTAAATGGTGGACCAAAGTCTCTATATATCTTTCGATTTGCACGAAATTTAGCATAACGCACTAAATTGAGCCTAGAATGATGTCTGCCAAGTTTCGTGAAAATCGGTCCTGATTTAGATATATCTCCCATATATAGTATCTTCCGATTTCATGTAAATGGTGCCACAAAGTCCCTAAATATCTTTCGATTTGCACGAAATTTGGTACAGCCTAATTATTTAGGTCTATAATGATGTCTGGCAAGTTTCGTGAAAATCGGTCCAGATTTAGATAGATATAGCCCCTTTTATTATAGATTGATTTCAAGTAAATTGGGCATCAAACTCCTCATGTTAGTCAGATTGACATCAAAGTTTGCACAACGTACAAAATTGAGCATAGAATTACGTAGTTGCGTTTCTAGAAGTACAGACATAGCCCAACGGATGACCTATTTATATTTGTTTGAAGTCGATTTACATACTTTATGGATAGATCTAGGTTTCATCCGATTTCATACTAATAGTCCTGTTTAATATACCCATAGTGGTGAAGGGTATCATATAGTCGGCCCCGTCCGACTTTACTACTTTCCTTACTGGTTTAAGCTCTACTTATGGAAAACCGTTCTGTAACAGGCCAGCTAATTAAGTAAGTACTAATTCGTATGTCTGAAGCGCAAAAGTTTAACTGTGTGTAACACGGTTTAATTGTCTGTCTTTGCTCAATGACATGTGAGGTGGTCATCGAACACCAACATGCTAAACATTCGACCAAGAGCACTCTTACACGTGTTGGTATAATTTGGTATTATGTATTTGTCAATACAGACTTGTAACAATGTACATACAATGATATTCTGACTCCATGTGTTATTGGAATAATCGCCCTTATGATTTCATTGCGTACAGCTTATATTGTTATATAATGACGTATTAATATGTTATTTCCTGTTCTGACACTTACAATCTCTGATTTGTGGCAAAAATTAATTGTAACGTTTCTCTGGAAATGCATTAACCGATATGGGTATATTATGACTTAAATTATATATTTCTCAGAAGGCACACATAATTAATTATTACGTTTAAAAAATTCACATTACATCAAATTCTTGGAACCATTATTATAATATTGACAGATTCTGAATTGCAAGCAAATATCAATAACTTTGTGGTTTGCTGACAGGGAAAATTGTTACACATCAAATTTTTACTTGTTATATCCTCCTACATAAAGTGGAGTGTATTTTAAATTTATCATTCGGTTTGCATAGCATTGACATATTCACCGGTGATCACATAAAGTATATATACATTCCAGATCAAATTCTATTAGACCTTTTCCACATACTCATAGGATGTTTGGTATTTGAGATAGATCGATCCACGTTTTGTAAGAGCCACCATATAAAACTTTGGATTTTTGTTTGTTACGTTTACGTTTTTACGTTTTTTATGCCAATTCTCTTTAATTTGGTATATTGAGTTTTCATTGATATAGAAGAAACGTTGGGGATTTAGTGTTACTTTTACATCTAATCTTTTTTTAAATAAATCTCAATCTGAACCGAACAAAACTTAACACACCTCATTCTAGGCTCAATTAAATACTCTGTGAAAAATGCTATTTTAATCGGACAAATATAGGGTCCTTGGTGCACTGAATCGTAAACTGCATCTAAATCTGAAAATATATTTAACAGTTTTAATTGACTTCGTATATATACAGTCGAATGATTCCAATTATTCTTATCAACAGGAACATATATATGGGAGTAATATCTAAACATAAACCTATGTTCAACAATTTCAATAGGGGCCGTGGACCAAATAAAATAAATGAGTTGTATCAAAGTTAATTTTATTTGGTAGTGAAGGGTATTAACGTATTATGGGCTGTGACGGAACATTTGATCATTAAGCCGTGATTAAAAAATATTCCCATGCGCTTCGTCTTGTGCGTCTATCTATCGAATTCGTGACTTTCCCCTTCTGCGTTAAACATCAGTTGGCTCGCTTTTATATGCCTTTTTAGCTGAGGCATACTCATCCTACATGATCTTGCCAGCGTAGTCGCTGCAGCTCCATACTTCTGTCTATGTCGATCATCGACGCAGATACCCTCTTAGATCTTCCGGACAATTTGTCTCTCAAACACTCCAAGAGCTGCCTCATCTTCTTGCCCATGTACCCATGCTTCAGATCCATACAACAGCACGGGTAGTATCAGAGTCTTGTAGAGCTTTGATATCACGATAATTTTAAGTATGTATATCATATATTGTAGATTTTTAATAAAATTAAATTCAATAACAACTCGAAGATGAACATTTGTCTGTGATTTATTTTGGTTGGTGTTCACAGCAATTAAAGTATGAATTGATTGTTCACAAAACTATCAACCATGTGTAAGGACACTGAATTAAAGTGTAATGTAAATATTCTTCTGTCTACGCAAATCTAAACAGTATTCGACATAAAACTGAAGGCATTGCCATATTCAGCGACACAAATGTGTCTCTAGATAACATTTTGTCACAGTTAATTTTTGTGGACAAGAAAACCCCCTATTGACTGTTCAATTTCATCCAACTATACAGTGTTAATGAAACACATGTAAAAGAAATATAAACCAGTAAGGAAAGAAGTAAAGTCGTGCAAACCGAAAGATATAAAGGGACTATGGTACAACATTTACCTTAAATCGGACGAAAATATATATGGAAGCTACATCTAAATCGGAACCGATTTTCTGGAAACTTAACACACATCATTCTAGGCATAATTTATTACGCTGTGCCAAATTTCGTGCAAATCGACAAATATATAGGGACTTTGGTGCACCATTTACATTAAATTGGACGAAAATATATATGATAACTATATCTAAATCTGAACCGATTTTCAGGAAACTTAACACACATCATTCCATACCCAATTCATTAGCTGTGCCAAATTTCGTGCAAATCGTGAGATATATAGGAACTTTGGTGCACCATTTACATTAAATCGGACGAAAATATATATGGGATCTATATCTAAATCTGAACCGATTTTTCCCAATTTCGGTAGAGTTTGTCCTTGGGCCAAGTAAGTGACCTATGCCAAATTTCATCCAAGTCGGATCATAAATGCGACCTGTACATTGTTCACAAAAATACATGGACGGACGGACATATATATATAGTTTCGTCCGATTTGTTGGTGAATGATACACCAAACTCCCGATATTTGTCCGATTGGCACAAAATTGTGCACAGAGTACTGAATTAGGGCCAGACTAATGTATGCGAAGTTTTGTTGAAATCGGTTCTAATTTAGATATAGCTCACATATAGAGTTTCGTCCGAGTTTTTGTAAAAAATGCACCAAACTCCCAATATTTGTCCAATTGAGACAAAATTTTGCACAGAGTACCGAATCATATTCAGATATATGTAAAAAAATTAATGAAATAAAAATGAACTTGCAAATGTTCTGCCCGATTTGAATGAAATTTGTCATATGGACGAAGATATAATACTCTGTAGCAAAGTAGCTCATAAAAATTGTCTTTCTGTAGATAACAAATTATTTTCACATAGTTAAAAGCAATTTTCTCTAAAGCTAAACTTCAGTATGCATGTTTTCAATAATTTGAAAATTTCGTACTCAGCCATTGGAATCTTTTGAATCGGGTAAGCAAGTGCAAACAAATGTACCCCACATAACAATATTTTGGGATTAAAACATATACATGTTGTTATTGATGTGCGATATTAACACAACATCAAAGAAAATTGGAACATATGTGAATTGAGAAAATTTTGAATTTCAATGGAAAAGAAAAAATATGTTGTATCACCTACTGTTACCACAATAAGCTGGGAACATTATTACTTACATGTGACCTTTAATTTTCAAATCCCTTCAATATCAATACTATACATTGACACACAATATTAGCTGGCTCACATATATTCGGATTGTGATTTACCAATCGACAGGAATATTTGTTAAGCTTTGTTAAAATTAGTAGTTTACCTTACTGGCTTAAATTATGCATTCACTCGCGCTGTAAAAACCTGCACATGACTTTTTCAACTTTAGAACCAGTAAGGAAAGTAGTAAAGTCGGACTGGGCCGACTATATGATACCCTTCACCACTTTGGGGATATTCTACATATGTTTCTTAACATGTCTCTTTTCAAGGAACATTGACATGAAATTGAACGAACTTAAAAATGAGATCTTTATATAAAAGTAAACCGACTAACATCAATCCTTACACATGCCATTCTGCAATCTATTCCATACTTTGTAAATAGACTTTCAGCAAACTTCACTGTTTATGCTTCACTATTTAAAATGTAATATGGTAAACCTGAATAGGTCGAAATTATATATTGAAGGTATGCTATATCTAAATCTGAACCGATTTCAAGGATTAATTTATATTAATTTATATT